>NW_026880938.1:0-33396 GCF_032173495.1 Musca vetustissima | reverse complement strand
TATATATATATGTGGGAGCTATATCTAAATCTGAACCTATTTTCATGAAACTTAGTACAATCATTCTAGACTTAATTCAGTACGCTGTGCCAAAATTGTGCAAATCGAATGATATATAGCGACTTTGGTGTACCAATTACCTAAAATTGGGCGAAACTATATATGGGAGCTATATCTAAATCTGAACCGATTTTCTTGACCTAATTTAGTAGGCTATACCAAAAAATGTCGTGCAAATCGAAAGATATATATAGGGACCATTTCATGCATAAATGGACTTAGAAAGTTATTCTATGCTTATTCTCAAAAGGAACCATGGGTCTATCTCGATTTCTTTTGCCTGTTACAAACATATGCACAAAGTTATAATACCCTGAAACACAGTTTGGTGAAGGGTATAAAGAGGGCAAATGTGTGTACAGTACTAATTTATGTATACAGTCCAAATTATTTAAATCGCTTCGTGCTCAAATTTTACGAATTCTGTCATCAGTAATGTGTACAGTACTATTTTGTGTATAGAGTCCACATTATTTAAATCTCTGCGTACTCGAATTGTACGAACTCTGTCATCAGTATCACTTTTTTGATTCAGATATTTCCTCCTTTATCATTTTCATAACAACAAATTGGAAATTGGCAACACCTACATAAAGGCGGTTTATGAACTTAGTAAACATCTGTGGTTTGTATAATTACTAACACTTTGCTATAATTACCAATTCCAATTCTTTGCTATAATGGCCAATTCTGATCTAAAAAGGGGGCAATTTGTATGGGGGCTACTGTTTCCCCTGCCCCCATCAAAGAATTAAGTATCCTATGTTACCACAAATGTACTCAAAAATCGTCTGTGAAAATTTTATGAAAATCCGTTCAGTAGTTTAGGAGTCTATAGCTGATCAAACAAACAAACAGAAATTGATTTTTACATATATAGATGCAGGATGGAAATATGGTCTAATGTCTACGAAAGTAGCCTTGGCAAAGTTATTGAGAACATTCAAGTTTTCCACAGATGTCCAATAATCTGATTTGGAGTTTGATTATTATGTTGTACTGAAGCTAAGGCGTGTTCCCGATTTGAGGATTGAAAGTAGATGAAATTGATATGTTCTATATATGGTATTGCGGTGGAGCGGGAAGCGGTATAATTCTGAAATGTGGTATAAAACATTATCTATCATAAATAAAGTGTTTCAGTACTAAAGTGTTTTTTTAATAATAAGATTTTTTTTAAAATAGATATCATTGATTATTTGCATAATGTTATTGAAACCGGAAAGCATAACAAAGTTCAGTTAGAAAACAATTATAATTTCCGAGGGCTCTGAATTCAGAGTTTTTCTATGCTTTTTTAATTTGTTCTACTTAGTAATTGTGCCGATTTTCACAGAGACTTTTTTAGAATTTCTGCGCTGAAGACTTTATTAGAAGAAAATAACAAGAAGTTGAAAGATATATAGATATTAAACAGAGCGGGGGAAACAAAAAATATTCTCCCACTTTACAACCGAGTTTGTACCATTAAAAACTACCGTAGAAAATACAATGAAAGCCGCACGACTTCAAATTTCTATATTTTCCCTCGAAAAACTAAGTTCTACTGAAGAAGTTTTAGACTTCGACAAACGACTGAAGGATGATTTGGATTTTAAATACAAATATTAAAATTCGTCTACAGATTCAACGTATAGAAGCACAACCCCATGACGATATAAGGAAATTTATTCATGGAAATCTAAACTTAATTTTCCAGGTGGACGAAATTATCACCAATTTGTTCATGGAATAGTTGTAACAGAAATATAACTGTTAAAAACATGCACTACATTAGGCTGCCCACAGGTTGTATAACATTTTTGTATATGTTGTATAACATTTTTTTATTTTTCTACTGATATAGGGGTAGGTTATATTCGGCCAAATACCGCCAAAACAAACGCTTTAAAAGTAAAATAAAATTTGAAAAGGAATAGGCCTGTATTGCTGAACGACTGATTTATTGAATTATACTAGCGGGTCCGGCAAACGTTGTCTTCCATAGCAATATTGTTGATGTTTGTTTTTACCCTCCACGATTTGAGATAGTGCTCTAAAATTTGCACATACATTCCTGGGAGTAGTAGGATATTTGGTATTGAAAATTTTCAATATTAATTCACTATTTAGGGTAGCTTCCGTATAACGGCACCTCGCAATTTGAGAAATTTGTTCAACAGAATTGTTTGTAATTGAGCAGAAAGTGTCCGTACCAAATATTATTAATATTTGCACATATTTTGGGGTACCGCCCATATAACGGTAGCAATAAACATTCCATATTTTGATGATCTTGGGCACGGGTTTCAACAGAATTTCTTTTAATTTAATATAGGAGATACTTATTAAGCAAAAAATCGCTCTACTTAAAATTATCAATATTGGCCCAAGTATCCGGGTATTTCCTTAATATTCGGTGTTTGATAGTAATTTCATATTTTGGATGATCATTGTGTAGAAATGTTCCTAAAAAAATTGCGCCAGCTTCCGAAAAGCCTCCATATAATGGCACTCCACATTTTTGGGGATTTGTCACGGTTTTCAACCGAATCAGCTGTAATTGGCTATTTTATTTGGATTCAACTTAAAATTGTCAACATTGGTCCACTCTTCTGTATTTTGGGGACTCTGGACACGTGTTTCAACCAAATTGTCTGTATTTTTTTTATTTTAGATGATCAGTGAGTACAACATCGTCTTACAAAGAATTATCAATATTGGTCCAAATTTTCGGGTAGCACCCATATAATGGTATCCCCCATAATTTCTCATGTGGTGTCAAAACTTACTACCAAAAATTAATATATCTCCATTCAGATTGTAGTAGCTAAAATATGTTATTCCGGGGTATTGGGGGCGAGACACATTTTTGCGAAAAATTATCTATTTAGGTCCAAGCTTTGATATAGCAATCTCGCCCAATTTTCGATATTTTAAACACATTCACCTAATTTTCTCATAGAGTTGGCTATAATTAGATATAACGGATTCCTGTGGATAAACGTTTTAAAAATACGCCATAATTATTTCCCATTCAATTTACTGTATGTTGAAGTTCTTACCCCCGTTTTCCAACCTGAGTGTTATCGGTAGTTGGCATGTTCAATACGAATAGGTAACATCGGACGGAGGTTTTGGAATAACATAATATCTACTTATGCTATGTTTTCTAATGTTGCTGGTTTTTTGTTAGTTCTCTTTACAGCTGAGCTTAATAATAGATTTTTGAAAAGAAAATATCTAGTATATTAGTTTTCTCTGTGATACATATTTTTGGTTATAAGTTCTATGATATTGAAAAACCATAAGGCATAAAACCATCTGATTTTATATTTCCCGTAGCATATCAACATTTCAGGTACTTTAAGGAACAACATGTTCCTATTATTATTATTTTCAAACAAATTAATCTAGGGCATGGATCTTAGGATCCGAATACCCTGAATGATTTTCCATCCTTGCATTAGTCCCAAAGTGTACGTGCATTCTATGGAAAACGTGTACATACAATGATCGCGTGTACATTCAATGATATACTTCTCAATTATTGTTTGTATTGTCCCAAAAAATGTTTCAATACAATGTCAATCCAATTAAAAAAAAATAAATATTATGAAAATTTTCAATAATTGACAAATGTAGGCATAAAAGAATGATACGCTACCAATTTTCGCCAACATTTTCTCTAAAAATTCCTAAGAATTTTCTTCCGAATTCGGACCAATTTCTTTAAGAAATTCTGAATTTTTCTCTGAAATTCCCAAGAAATCCAAATTAGAACTATTTTTTTTTTTTAGAAATTGTTCTCGAAATTCCTAAGTATTTTCTTCCGAATTCGGACCGATTTCGTATTGAACATTTATATTTTTCTCCGAAATTCCTTACAATATTCTTCCGAATTCCGACCGATTTCTGTCAGAAAATCTAAATTTCCCAATAATTTCGAAAGGAATTCCGAAAAAAAGGTTTGCTGGGCATACACAAAATGACCTATACACACAAGCCTAGCTTTGATAAGAGAGTATTGACGTTGTTACTGTGTATTTGTTCCACTTGCATGGTTTCTAAAAATGTTTTATTCCAAATTTTGGGTAAATACTCAAAATAGGGGTGCCTTGGTATGGAGGCTACCAGACAATTTGGACCTACATACATAAATTTTTGCATGGACTTTTGGTACCCAAAAATGTGTCTAATAGACAAAAATACTTTACATCGGAGGGTATGGTTATATGGGGCTATATCAAAACTTGGACCCAGGGACCCCATTTTGCATTTCAATATTTGCTTTGACACTATAAACATGTAAGCAAACTTTTGGTCGCTATGCCAAGTGTTCGACAGTTAATGAGTTTATACCCAATTTTTGGGGTAAATACTCAGGTATTTACCCACGTCTTTAAAGTATCGTAAAACTATCCATTCTAAATCGATTTGATAACAGAAACCCGGAAATATGGTGTAAGATGTTGTATTACCGAATCAATATAGTAAATACCCACAATTGGGTATTTACCCAATTTACCGGGTATTAACCCTTTGGGTTTTTACTTCCCACTGCCCATCTATACCGATGAAAGAAGATTATCTTTATTTTCCACATTTCCACTCCTTCACCAAACTATATATTTAATTCTTACATACCAAAATAACAAAACTGGTTTTTGTCTGAAAATTAGCCCTTTCCCCATAATTCGGAAGCCTTTTTCTGTACTCTTTAGCGAAGTACATCCTTTCCTGCCATTTGGTGTCAGATATATACGGCATTCTACAAGTTACACATAGAGGATAATCGTGACTTTAATATTTTAAGCACGGTATTTTCATGGATATGGTTACATTGATTTTGGAGGCCGTATTTCATGTCTGTTAATTCGGTCGAAAAGCAGTAAGTAAAGTTCGGACGGGACCGACTATATGATACACTTCACCACTTTGGGTACATGAAAGAAATGATTACAAAAACTTTTGGTACTAATTGCAAATAAATATTTTGTATATCACTTTATTTATGACAAAGTAATTTTCCAAATTTCGTAACAGCTCCCGTAGTACTATGTATGTCTATCTATTTTCAATTCTCAAAACGGGAGTACGCTTTAGATTTAGTTCAATTGAATATACAAACTCCAAATCCGCGTATTGGAAATCAGTGGAAAACTTGAAATTCCGTAATAACTTCGCTAAGGTTACTTTCGCAAACATTAGACCATATTTCCATCCTGCGTAAATAAAATTAAACGATTATAAAAAAATATTTTTTGAACGACATTAATGTCATCCTACCTATACAGCTCCGAATTCCCTTGGTGAATGGAATAAATGCATACGGATGTTTGCCTTCCATGTTACAAGGCAAACCAGTAAGGAAAGTAGTAAAGTCGGTCGGGGCCGACTATATGATACCCTTCACCACTATGGGTATATTAAACAGGACTATTAGCATGAAATTGGATGAAATAAAATATGTGATATTTATCTAAATGTGAATCTACGTAGATCTATCCATAAAGTATGTAAATCGACTTCAAACAAATATAAATGGGTCATCCGTTGGGCTATGTCTGTACTTCTAGAAAACGCAACTACATAATTCTATGCTCAATTTTGTACGTTGTGCAAAATTTGATGTCAAACTGAAAATATATATGGAAGCTCTATCCAAATATTAAGCGATTTCAAACAAACTTGTCACAGGATAGGTTATACTAATTTCAGAACGTTTTATTCCTATTGGTTCCTTGGTGCGTCAATTACTTAAAATCAATCTATAATAAAAGGGAGCTATATCTAAATCTGGACAGATTTTCACGAAACAACGCAATTCAGTACGTTATGTCCAATTTTGTGCAAAACGAAAGATATATAGGGACTTTGGTGCACCATTTACATGAAATCTGGCGAAACTATATGTGGGAGCTATATAGAAATCTGGACTGATTTTCTCGAAACTTGGCAGACATCACTCTAGGCTCAATTCAGTACGTTATGCCAACTTTCGTGCAAATCGAAGGATATATAGGGACTTTGGTGCACCATTTACATGAAATCGGTCGAAACTATATATGGGAGGTATATGTAAATCTTGACCTATTTTCACGAAACTTGGCAAACATCATTCTAGACTCAATTTAGTACGTTATGCCAAATTTCGTGCAAATCGCAAGATATATGTGGTGCACCATTTACATGAAATCGAAAAGAACTATATATGGGACCTATATCTAAATCTGTACCGATTTTCATGAAACTTGCCAGACATAATTCTAGACCCATTTCAGTACGCTATGCCAAATTTCGTGCAAATCGAAAGGTATATAGGGACTTTGGGGCACCATTTACATGAAATCGGACGAAACTATATATGGGAGCTATATCTAAATCTGGACCGATTTTCACGAAATTTGGCAGACATTATTCTAGACCTAAATGATTAGGCTGTACCAAATTTCGTGCAAATCAAAAGATATATAGGGACTTTGGGGCACCATTTACATGAAATCGGACGAAACTATATATGGGAGCTATATCTAAATCTGGACCGATTTTCTCGAAACTTCGCAGACATCATTCTAGCCTCAATTCAGTACGTTATACCAAATTTCGTGCAAATCGAAAGATATATAGGGACTTTAGGGCACCATTTACATGAAATCGGACGAAACTATATATGGGAGCTATATCTAAATCTGGGCCGATTTTCACGAAACTTGGCAGACATCATTATAGGCCTAAATGATTAGCCTGTATCAAATTTCGTGCAAATCGAAAGATATATAGGGACCGTTTACATTAAATCGGTTAAATATATATGGGAGCTATATCTAAATCTGAACCGATTTTTCCCAATTTCAATAGGCTTCGTCCTTGGGCCGAATAAGTGACCTGTGCCAAATTTCATCCAATTCGGATCATAAATGCGACCTGTACTTTGTTTACAATTTAACATGGACAGACAGACAGACGGACAGGCATAAATCGACTGAGAAAGTGATTCTATGCATATTCTCAAAAGGAACCATGGTTCTATCTCGATTATTTTTGCCTGTACCACAGTGTGGTGAAGGGTATAAAAATGGTCGGGATCAAACATATCAGCTTTGGGACCCCACAAATCCTTACGTCTGTTCATGCTTATAACAAATTGTACTCCAGCTGGTATACGCATTTCATTAGATAGCTCGATATCCTGCGAATTTTCACGTGCTACGACAGGTATTGGTGGTAGTAGCTTCATTGATAACCATATCCATATAGGTCATATCTTGATTATTGGCATAGGTCACGTCAAAATTTCCACCATCTGGAAATATGGTCAATAGTTCCTCGTAGACTTTTTGCTAATATTCGGGAAACATAGCAAGCAAGATAAGAACATATCCAATTGTATTATCCGTCGTCTCCTAAGCCTTGAAATATATATAACATTAACATACGATTTTATTTCGAATAGAAAATCAATTACCGCTAAGACAATTGCAATTTAGTGTTTCCGGTCGTCAGTAGTTTCCAATATATCATTGGAAACATTGTTTGCATAGGTCCACTCTTTTCTTTAACTCCTATATAAAGATTCCGACCGTTTAAGCTTAAATTTTTTTATCCACACTGCTCAACCTCCTTCGCTGTCGTATAGTTCCACGTGCTGTTGGAACCTTCATTACGCGTAACTTTCAGTATACATGGAGGGTATTAAATGTTCGGCCCGCACTTAGGGACCCCTCCACTTGTTATACCCTCCACCGTAGTATGGAGGGTATATTAGTTTTTTTTTCGTTTGTAACGCATCGAAATAATCATTTCCGAATCTATAAAGTATATGTATTCTTGATCAGCGTAAAATTCTATGACGATCTAACCATGTCCGTCTGTCTGTTGTAATCACTCTAGCGTCTAAACGAATTGAGAATTTTGCATAGAGTCGTCTTTTGTCTGCAGGCAGGTCAAGATCGAAGATGGGCTGTATCGGTCCACGTTTAGGCATAGCTCCCATATAAGGGTACCCCCAAATTTTCAGTACTTTGAGGTTCTTGAGCGCGCTTTTCAACCGAATTCGCTGAAATTTGGTAAAATGGGTTCTTATTGGATACCAAATTTCTCCACCAAACATTATTAATATAGGTCCACTTTTTCTGGTAGTCCCCATATAACGGTACCTCCCAATTTTAAGTTTTTGGGGGGTTTTGACCGGATTTTTCACCGAATTGGCTGTAATTTAGTACTTCGAGTTCTTATTGGGTATCAAATCTCTCCACTAAAAATTATAAATATAAGTCCATTTTTTCGGGTAGCCCTCATATAAGGGTACTCCCAATTTTCGGTAATTTGGGGTTCTTGAGCCCGTTTTTCAACCGAATTCACTGAAATTTGGTATTTTGTAGTCGTATATGGTATCAAATCTCCCTACCAAAAAGTATTTATATTCACCCCCTTTTAGGGGTAGTCCCCTTATAACCCCCTTTTTATACCCTCCACCATAGTATGGAGGGTATATTAGTTTTGTTTTTCCGTTTGTAACGCATCGAAATAATCATTTGCGACCCTATAAAGAATATATATTCTTGATCAGCGTAAAATTCTATGACGATCTAAGCATGTCCGTCTGTCTGTTGTAATCACTCTAGCGTCTAAACGAATTGAGATAGAACGCCAAATATGGGCTATATCGGTCCACGTTTAGGCATAGCTCCCATATAAGGGTACCCCCAAATTTTCAGTATTTTGCGGTTCTTGAGCGCGTTTTTCAACCGAATTCGCTGACATTTGGTAAAATGGGTTCTTTTTGGATACCAAATTTCTCCACTAAAAATTATAAATATAGGTCCACTTTTCTGGTAGCCCCCATAGAACGGTACCTCCCAATTTTCAGTTTTTGGGGGGTTTTGACTGAATTTTTTCACCGAATTGGCTGTAATTTAGTACTTTGAGTTTTTATTGGGTATCAAATCTCTCCACAAAAAAATTTAAATATAGGTCAATTTTTTCGGGTAGCCCCCATATAACGGTTCCCTCAATTTTCCGTATTTTGGGGTTCTTGAGCCCGTTTTTCACTGAAATTTGGTACTTTGAGTTCTTATTGTGAAGCAAATCTCTCCACTAAAAATTATAAATATAGGTCCATTTTTTCGGGTAGCCCCCATATAAGGGTACCCTCCAATTTTCGATATTTTGCGGTTCTTGAGCACGGTTTTCAGCCGAATTCGCTGTAATTTGGTATTTTGTAGTCGTATATGGTAACAAATCTCCCTACCAAAAATTATTAATATTCACCCCTTTTTAGGGGTAGTCCCCTTATAACCCCCTTTTTATTTTAAAATAGTTAGATTTGATTTTTTCCGGGTGTTGGGGTTATCTCATATAGCTGTATTCCACCATAGTAGGGGGGTTATTCGGTAGACGAAAATTTCAGTTCATACCCCACATAGCATGGAATTCGAAAACTATTTAGTCGATTTAGTCACATGTTGTAATCATTTTTATCTCGGAGGATATCGACATTAAAACTAAAACGTGAGGTTTGAGAATGAACTGTATCGACCCGCATTGACCATAGAACCTGGTCAAACATCCTACCTATTTAATATTTAGCGTGATGGATGGTATTGGGATTGAAAACTAAAATATTAGCTTGGAACTTGGGTTACATCGGCCCTTAATTAGGCCTAACTCCTTATATAATGAAAACACCAAATAGTTGCTAATTCCTACACAACGTTGTCAATATTGGTCCCGCTTTAGTATGCCTCATATATAATATTGCCCTCTAAATTGGAGTATTTTCAAGATTTTATACACATGTTTCACCGTATTATGCGTTAATAATATATGTCAACATTTTAGGGTTTTGAGATTTTAGGAAAACCCCCATTGAAATTGCTGAATTTTCTGTTTGGTTTACAACAATCGATTGGAAGAATTATCGTTATATGTATGTTCCCTATGTTTTCATTTCAAAAAATTGTCAGTATTTCTATGGTGGAGGGTATCCAAAGTTCGGCCCGGCCGAACTTAACGCTTTTTTACTTGTTTTATATTAACAAATTAGTGTGTCATATAAACTTAAGTGGTTGTGCACGCTCTCCACGAAACACTCACCCTTTCTAAGAAAATTGCGATAATCCGCTTTGCAGGAGTGGTATGGTTCGTATACACCTGACAACCTCCGAATGAAATTATTAGTCAGCCATGGGGAAATCACCATTTGAGTTAAATTCTTCATCAAGCTGCGAAAATATCCCGCTGTTAAATATTTCAGTTCAAATAATGAAACATTTGACCATACCAATGAAAGACATTTAAAATACCAATATTGGTTCCATTTCCAATCCCATGGGCTACATTAACTCCCATTGTTGTTCCTGCAAATTCCACAAACAATTTCATTAAAAACAAGTAAGGAAAGTAGTAAAGTCGGACGGGGCCGACTATATGATACCCTTCACCACTTTGGGTATATCCAACAGATGGAATCCTAACAGACGTCGCATTTTTTGAAGGACCATTAACATGAAATTACACATGTCATTCTGCAACCTATACTAAATTTTGGTCAGATATAGAGTTGCTTCTAACAAAGGCACAAAACGATGTAATTAAATTTAAAGCAAAATATCGAAATCTAAACCGATTTCATCGAAACTTGTCACATGTTAGGTTACACTTATTTCAGTATTTTTTTTTTTTTTTTTTTTGCATTCAGCCACATTTTGAGTTCTTCATTTACTTACAAATCCAAATTTCGTGCAAATGTAAGCATATATAGAGACTTTGGTGCACCATTTACATAAAATCGGACGAAAATATATATGGGAGCTATATCTAAATCTGAACCGATTTTCACGAAATTTAACACACATCGTTCTAGACTTAATTCAGTACGCTGTGCCAAATTTCGTGCAAATCTAAGGATATATAGGGACTTTGGTGCACTATTTACCTAAAATCGGATGAAAATATATATGGGAGCTATATCTAAACCTGAACCGATTTTCCCAATTTCAATAGAGTTCGTCCTTGGGCCAAATATTCCGACCGATTGAAGAGCACGTCTATGACGATTGAACTGACACGCACTATTGAACGTTACGGTAGAATAGTGAAACTCTTATAACGGTTAAGGGCTGGTGTATCTAATAGTAATGATAATTTTTAAATACGGAAATCTTTAATTACGCCCTTCGAGAAAAATTCAATATCCAATATATATATGTAAACCAAATACATTGTTCAAAATAATTTGAATTGCTTTGGACCAGAGATAATTGTCGTGGTTAGATGTTACGATGCACACTCCACAAATTAAATTATATTATTGCAACAAAATCGTTAATGAAAAAAGTAATGTTTGTTCGATATTAGGCTTAGTGAGATTAGTAGTTTATAAGGATAAAGGTTTGTAATCAGAATTAAAATAGCAACTGAAGCGAAGTGTTGGTGGAGTTTTATTTATTTTTTTTTTTTGTTTTTGCTTTTGTACATTTTTAATAACAAACTAGCTGGCCCGGCAAACGTTGTCTTGCCTTACCAATATTGTTGAAGTATAATTAACGGTATTTTAGATTTGTTTTACAGATCGTTTGTAATATCTTTATAAGAACTCACATAAAGTTACATTACTGTACTGAATGTCTACAATTTAATGGTTATGAGCGAGTTGTGTTGCTATTCGGTGGATATATTTTTTTTTTAACAATTGATTTCGTGGAACATAAACTTAAATGTAGTAAATTTTAATGTACATATAAGTTTTAAATTTTATTAAATTTTTTCCAATATATTTAATATTAACTTAGCTTTTTATACCCTCCACAGTTTAATATATAGCTTTGAAATTGGTACATAGATTATATCATAAGATATTTTTTATTGAAAAAGTTCAATATTGGTTTACATTTTAGGGTAACCCAAATATTCGACAGAATTGCATAAAATTTAATATCAGTGATACTTACTGAGTAGATAGATCGAAGTATTCGGGTAGCCCTCATATAACAGTATCCCATAATATCCGGTATTTAGCTGTAATTTTATATTCGCCCAAGCTTCCGAATAGGTACTCCACATTTTTTATACCCTACACAACTATGTTGTCAGAGTATTATAGCTTTGTGCAGCC
This sequence comes from Musca vetustissima, assembly GCF_032173495.1. Lineage (NCBI taxonomy): Eukaryota > Metazoa > Arthropoda > Insecta > Diptera > Muscidae > Musca > Musca vetustissima. The sequence goes on along the minus strand of NW_026880938.1, from coordinate 21,239 downwards.
CCAAAAGTTTGTAACGCCGCGAAATATTGGTCCTAGACCCACCTTTAAGTATACCGATCGTCATATCTCGACTAGCTGAGTCGATCTAGACATGTGTGTCCGTCCGTCCGTCCGTCTGTCCATTATAATTTGTAAACACGATACAGGCCACAGTTATGGACCAATCTTCACGAAATTTTGCATGTAGGATGGGTTCTGGCCAATGAAGACCCCTATTGTTTTTGGGAAAGATCGGTTAATATTAAGGGAAGAAATGGACCAAATACTAAATTTTTGTAGGTTTTTCTGGTCGCTCCAGAGGCCGCAACAATGGTCCGAACATGGTGAAATTTTGCATGGAGAAGCGGATCGGGCTAAAGAATAAGCATGCCTGGAGAAAGATCGGTCAATATGTAGCGGGTCAAATGGACCCTGACTGTTGTGTGAAAAATGACAAAATTTGTATTCTATGGCGTATATATTTACCCCTGAAGGACATATGACCGAGAAGTTGATATTATATCTAAGAGGAGTGGTTGAACTTTAAATTAATACCATTTATATTGTTGTATGTGCTCGGATGTGGGAGTTACACCTAAATATTTACTGGTATCTCCGTATTCGTATATTATTTAGTAACCCATTATCACTCTGGAGAGCGGAACTATAGCGCTGATCGCTTTGAAATGTTCCATGAGGTTCCAGTTATGGTCAAGGACAACGCCTATAATTTTCGGTGATGATCAGATAATACTTTTCGAATGAAGTGGACCGAAAACTTAATTTTTTGTGTTATTTTCGAGTCGATCTATAAATGAAAGCCGAACATCACAACACAACCCACGGTGAAGGGAATCTGGACAATAGTTGTACTGAATACTTGTAATATTCTGAAAATATGTCAGTGTGAGGAAGAGGTGCTGTTCACCTCTAATTGGGCAAGAGGTTGCAAATATCACGAAATATTGTCCAGTCTCGGAATAAACATCCGCAGAAAATTTGAGTTCCGTGGTAGTTGTGTAGGGTATCGTATGGTCGGCCCCGTCCGACTATACTGCTCCGCTCACTGGTTTAATGCTGTGGTGGTTTAGGCACGTTTTTAAATTTAATCAGCTGTAATTTGGTTGTTTTATTTGGTAGATTGAATCCTACTAAATATTAACAATATTGGTCCACCCTTTGGTAGCTCTCATATAACGGTACCCACAATATTTGTAATTTTTGGAAATTAGGTCCAGTGTTTCAACCAAAGCCGCTGTAGTTTTATATTTTGTATGATCAAAACGTCCTAATCAAAAAAGATCACTATTGATCGAAGTTTCCAGGTAGCTCCCAGAACAATGGTATCTCCCATTGTTCGGTATTTTCGCATGTATCTGTAATACATCATTCCTGGATATTGAAGGGTGAAACCCATTTTTGCGAAAACATTACTATTTAGGTTCAAGTTTTGATACATTGACATTCAATACGATATGTATCATCATGAGGCTCTTTGTTATAATAATTGTTTTTAGGGAGGTTTTGGTATAAACTTCATCATACCTTGGCATTTTTTTAATATTGCTGTTTTTTGATAGTTGTCTTACCAGTTGAGCTTAATGATGCGAAAAAAATACATTTTTCTTAGGTTCAAAGATATTGGCCAATTATTAGGCATATATCCACTATATAATGGTGCCATTTATCCATCTTCATGTAATAAGAAGAAGCATTTGTTATGTTAACAGCCAACTGAGCATGGTTATGCTTCTTCATATTTTTCTTTTATTAGACAGAAGATAGAAATTTTGTTAAAAATGCGATGAAGAAACAAGTTGAGCAAAAGAAATTATAAAAAATTTTCAAGTGACATATGTGACAAACTACTGACCGTATCATACTACTGACATACTACTAACCAAGGTATATTTAATAAGGTAGCCGCATCGGCCCAGATGTTGGTGCAAATAAATGTCAAAAATGTTGCTGTAATGTTGAACCAAAAAATTAAAAAACAAAATTATAAATAAAAATCTCCGAATTTCGAAGAGCTTTTTTGGCAATACTTTTATTAACATTTTCTACAAGAATTTGTGTAAAACCAGTAAGGAAAGTTGTAAAGTCGGACGGGGCCGACTATATGATACCTTTCACCACTATGGGTATATTAAACAGGACTATTACAGGACTATTCGTGCAAATCGAAAGATATATAGAGACTTGGGTGAACCATATACATGAAATCGGACGAAACTATATATGGGAGCTATATAGAAATCTGGACCGGTTTTCTCGAAACTTGGCAGACATTCATTCTAGACTCAATTCAGTACGTTATGCCAAATTTCTTGCAAATAGAAAGATATTTAGCGACTTTGGTGCACCATTTACATGAAATCGGACGAAACTATATATGGGAGCTATATCTAAATCTGGACCGATTTTCACGAAAAAAGGCAGACATCACTCTAGGCTCAATTGAGTACGTTATGCCAAATTTCGTGCAAATCGAAAGATATATTGCGACTTTGGTGCATCATTTACATGAAATCGGACGAAACTATATATGGGAGCTATATAGAAATCTGGACCGATTTGCTCGAAACTTGGCAGACATATTTCTAGGCTCAATTCAGTACGTTATGCCAAATTTCGTGCAAATCGAAAAATATATAGGGACTTTGGTGCACCATTTACATGAAATCGGACGAAACTATATATGGGAGCTATATCTAAATCTGGACCGATTTTCTCGAAACTTGGCAGACATCACTCTAGGCTCAATTCAATACGTTATGCCAAATTTCGTGCAAATCGAAAGATATATAGGGACTTTGGTGCACCATTTACATGAAATCGGACGAAACTATATATGGGAGCTGTATCTAAATCTTGACCCATTTTCACGAAACTTGGCAGACATCATTCTAGACTCAATTCAGTACGTTATGCAAAATTTCGTGCAAATCGAAAGATATATAGGGACTTTGGGCACCATGTACATAAAATTGGACGAAACTATATATGGGAGCTATATCTAAATCTGGACCGATTTTCTCGAAACTTGGGAGACATCTTTCTAGGCTCAATTCAGTACGTTATGCCAAATTTCGTGCAAATCAAAAGATATATAGGGACTTTGAGGCACCATTTACATGAAATCGGACGAAACTATATATGGGAGCTATATCTAAATCTGGACCGATTTTCACGAAACTTGGCACACATCATTCTAGACCTAAATGATTAGGCTGTACCAAATTTCGTGCAAATCGAAAGATATATTGGGACCGTTTACCTTAAATCGGTTAAATATATATGGGAGCTATATCTATATCTGAACCGATTTTTCAAAAGGGTTCGTCCTTGGGCCAAATAAGTGACCTGTGCCAAATTGCATTCAAATCGGATCATAAATGCGACCTGTACTTTGTTTACAATTTAACATCTACAGACGGACAGACGGACGGACGGACGGACATGCATAAATCGACTCAGAAAGTGATTCTATGCATATTCTCAAAAGGAACCATGTGTCTATCTCGTTTCCTTTTGCCTGTTACAAACATATGCACAAAGACATAATACCCTGTACCACAGAGTGGTGAAGGGTATAAAAATCATGTCAATCTGTTTGTTTTGGCAAAATATTTTTGACATATCAAAATACAGCAACCGATGTTTGTTGTAGAAATTCGCCGATGCGGCTACCTTGTATATCTACCTTGCTACTAACCATGTCACTAGTTCATTCTCTATGTCAAGCACATGTTAAATGTCAATAGTGAAATAAATAGTGTTGGATATAGTCGCCCAATAGTATTGGTGACAATGTCAATAGTAAGTCAGTAGTGATTCATTATAGACATTTCCTACAGGGCTGTAAGTGGTCTGTGGTGCGTTCTACTGACATACTACTAACCACCCAGTGGGAAAATGTAATCGATGGTAAACGAACAGGCAATGTACATGTCTTAAGAAAATAATATATTCCTCTATACTATCCATATAATGCATAATATAATCGATATATTATTTTATAGGTCCTTAGTAATATATAAAATAATTCATTCTCCCGATTTCATTAAATAATGTGGTTTTAAATGAAAAACAATTGTTTTTTTTTTCAAATATTTTATAATTACAAATATTATATAACGATTTTACATATATGGTCTATTCCCGTACTGCAAGAATCTACTAGATTTTACTATTTACTTCGATATTATAAAGGAAAATTCGTTATCGTAGTAAAAAACAGCAGATTCTTGCAGTACGGGAACAGAACAATAGTTTCAAAGAAAAATAAATCGTATTTACAGAATATTTTTGGACACAGGCAATACAATTATTTCCATTATTGTTATCTGAAAAAAAATGTTGCAATAATAAAAATATAGAAATAAGAATATTTTATTATGATTTCATTACAAACACTTAGGGTATCCAATTTTATTGCAATTATGTTAAGATCAACATTTTTACTTTTATTGATTTATTTATTCAGTTTATTTAAACAACGTTTTTTATTCTTTTTTGCTAAAAATTTTCCACCGACTTTAACAAAATATGTCTTCATTTGTGCACGACAAAGGCAAAACTGGAAAATTATTACTCCGACATGAGAGCGTCGGCAGAAAACGGGACTTTAAAAATAAAAATCAAGAAAAAAGAAAAACATTACATTACCTTACCTTACCTTTGGGAAACGAGTAGGTAATTAGTATGAAATTTTTGTCAATTGAAATTACTCTCTCGTTACCTTTGGGATATATTATATAATGTATCTTCTATAATGTCATTAATAATTCAGCTTTTTGTTTCATTATATTCGTTTCTCGATTCTTACGAATACATTACATAATGCAATGATTATGATGTATTGCTAAATAGATTTTGAATGTAATACGTTATCACTGGATTGTTTTCAGATCTAAATTGAGAGAGAAAACGCGTGGTTTGTATTCACGTAAAACCTAAAGGGCTGAGCAACACTGTTCTAGAAAAGGAGGAAATCTAGAAGAAGTTATGTTTGGATTGGATTGTCCTAAACATTTACAAATTCTGTTTGCTGATTAAGTCGTCCATTTTTTGAGTTCGGAAGCTTGAAAAGATTACGTAGTGGTATAGGAAATATTCTAACTTTTCGCTGTATTCTCCACACGATTCTCCAAGTTAGATATAACTTCCATATATATTTAGGTAAATGGTGTACCAAAGTCCCTATATATAATCTACTAATGAGATTCTTTGAGCTTAAGGTATTTTTATACCCTCCACCATAGTATGGAGGGTATATTAATTTTGTCATTCCGTTTGTAACACATCGAAATATTCATTTCCGACCCTATAAAGTATATATATTCTTGATCAGGGTAAAATTCTAAGACGATCTAGCCATATCGGTCCGTCTGTCCGTCCGTCCGTCTGTTGTAATCACACTATCTTCTGAAGGAATTGAGATATGGTGCTGAAATTTTGCATAGGGTTGTCTTTTGTCTGCAGACAGGTCAAGTTCGAAGATGGGATATATCGGTGCACGTTTAGGCATAGCTCCCATATAAGGGTACCCCCAAATTTTTGGTATATTGGGGTTCTTGACCGTGTTTTTCAACCAAATTCGCTGAAACTTTGTACGTTGGGTTCTTATTGGGTACTAAATGTGGTCCACTTTTTCTGGTAGCCCCCATATAACGGCACCTCATAATTTTCAGTATTTTGGGGGTTTTGATCGTATTTTTCCACCGAATTGGCTGTAATTTAGTATTTTGAGTTCTTAATAGGTACCAAATTTCTCCACAAAAAGTTATGAATATAGGTCCATTTTTTCGGGTAGCCCCCATATATGGGTACCCCCAATATTCGGTATTTTGGGGTTCTTGAGCGCGTTTTTCAACCGAATTCGCTGCAATTTGGTATTTTGTAGTCGTATATGGTAACAAATCTCCCAACCAAAAATTATTTATATTCGTCCCCTTTTTGGGGTAGTCCCCATATAACCCCCTTTTTATACCCTCCACCATAGTATGGTGGGTATATTAATTTTGTCATTCCGTTTGTAACACATCGAAATATTCATTTCCGACCCTATAAAGTATATATATTCTTGATCAGGGTAAAATTCTAAGACGATCTAGCCATATCCGTCAGTCTGTTGTAATCACGCTATCTTCTGAAGGAATTGAGATAGGGTGCTGAAATTTTGCACAGGGTTGTCTTTTGTCTGCAGGCAGGTCAAGTTCGAAGATGGGATATATCGGTCCACGTTTAGACATAGCTCCCATATAAGGTACTAAATGTCTCCACAAAAAATTATGAGTAAAGGTCCACTTTTTCTGGTAGTCCCCATGGGGGTTTTGATCGTATTTTTCCACCGAATTGGCTGTAATTTAGTATTTTGAGTTCTTAATAGGTACCAAATTTCTCCACAAAAAATTATGAATATAGGTCCATTTTTTCGGGTAGCCCCCATATAAGGGTATCCCCAATATTCGGTATTTTGGGGTTCTTGAGCGCGTTTTTCAACCGAGTTCGCTGCAATTTGGTATTTTGTAGTCGTATATGGTAAAAAATCTCCCTACCAAAAATTATTTATATTCGCCACCTTTTTGGGGTAGTCCCCATATAACCCCCTTTTTATACCCTTCACCACTCTGTGGTACAGGGTATTATGTCTTTGTGCATATGTTTGTAACAGGCAAAATGAAACGAGATAGACACATGGTTCCTTTTGAGAATATGCATAGAATCACTTTCTGAGTCGATTTATGCATGTCCGTCCGTCCGTCTGGCCGTCTGTAGATGTTAAATTGTAAACAAAGTACAGGTCGCATTTATGATCCGATTTGAATGACATTTGGCACAGGTCACTTATTTGGCCCAAGGACGAACCCTATTGAAATTGGGAAAAATCGGTTCAGATTTAGATATAGCTCCCATATATATATTTAACCGATTTAATGTAAACGGTCCCTATATATCTTTCGATTTGCACGAAATTTGGTACAGCCTAATCATTAAGGTCTAGAATGAAGTGTGCCAAGTTTCGTAAAAATCGGTCCAGATTTAGATATAGCTCCCATATATAGTTTCGTCCGATTTCATGTAAATGGTACACCAAAGTCGCTATATATCTTTCGATTTGCACGAAATTTGGCATAACGTACTGAATTGAGCCTAGAAAGATGTCTGCCAAGTTTCGAGAAAATCGGTCCAGATTTCTATATAGCTCCCATATATAGTTTCGTCCGATTTCATGTAAATGATGCACCAAAGTCGCTATATATCTTTCGATTTGCACGAAATTTGGCATAACGTACTGAATTGAGCCTAGAATGATGTCTGCCAAGTTTCGAGAAAATCGGTCCAGATTTAGATATAGCTCCCATATATAGTTTCGTCCAATTTCATGTACATGGTGCACCAAAGTCGCTATATATCTTTCGATTTGCACGAAATTTTGCATAACGTACTGAATTGAGTCTAGAATGATGTCTGCCAAGTTTCGTGAAAATCGGTCAAGATTTAGATATAGCTCCCATATATAGTTTCGTCCGATTTCATGTAAATGGTGCACCAAATTCCCTATATATCTTTCGATTTACACGAAATTTGGCATAACGTATTGAATTGAGCTTAGAGTGATGTCTGCCAAGTTTCGAGAAAATCGGTCCAGATTTAGATATAGCTCCCATATATAGTTTCGTCCGATTTCATGTAAATGGTGCACCAAAGTCCCTATATATCTTTCGATTTGCACGAAATTTGGCATAACGTACTGAATTGAGCCTAGAAAGATGTCTGCCTTTTTTCGTGAAAATCGGTCCAGATTTAGATATAGCTCCCATATATAGTTTCGTCCGATTTCATGTAAATGGTGTACCAAAGTCGCTAAATATCTTTCTATTTGCAAGAAATTTGGCATAACGTACTGAATTGAGTCTAGAATGAATGTCTGCCAAGTTTCGAGAAAACCGGTCCAGATTTCTATATAGCTCCCATATATAGTTTCGTCCGATTTCAAGTATATGGTTGACCCAAGTCTCTATATATCTTTCGATTTGCACGAATAGTCCTGTAATAGTCCTGTTTAATATACCCATAGTGGTAAAGGGTATCATATAGTCGGCCCCGTCCGACTTTACTACTTTCCTTACTGGTTTATATTAAAGTAGTTATCTAATTTCTTCCGCGTTTGGGTTTGGTTCTAAGAGTCTGTCGTAATAATTTAACCTGCGGAGGATATCGAGATAAATCTAGAACGTAAGGTTCCATAATGAACTATAACCCACATTTAGGCCTAGCCCCTCTGTGGGAGGTATCAGAAGGTGTGGACCGATAGTCCACATCTTCGAATCTGAACTAAGTTTGGAAGAAATAATAAGATAGGCACAGGTTGGATGAAATCTAAATTTTGGTATAGGTCCACTTTTTGGTATTTTCCCTACATTTTCATTTCAAATATCTGCCAGTATATCTATGGTGGAGGGTATCCAAAGTTCGGCCCGGCCGAACTTAACGCTTTTTCACTTGTTTTTAATTAGTTTATTTATTCAAATATTTCCCAATATTTCGCAATTATTAAATTGCATCTTCAGGGGTGATCTATTTAAGAAAACATACATTTAATATTATTATCACAACATTTGGTGTAGACACAAAATCGTTATTACATATTTTCAAACCAGTAAGGAAAGCAGTAAAGTCGGACAGGGCCGACTATATGATACCCTTCACCACTTTGGGTATATTCAATATGTGATCTTTATCTATATCTGAACCGACTAACATCAATACCTACACATGTCATTCTGCAACATATGCAAAATTTTGTAAACCGATTTAAAGCAAACTTGACACACGCTATTCGGTATGATGCACTGTTGATAGTTTCATCTCAATCAGACACTCATTGATTATTTGGTGTACAATTAACATGAATAAGTCGAAATTATATATAGAAGCTATGCTATATCTATATCTGAACCGATTTCAAGGAAACTTATCAGAGATTAATTTTTATTAACTTCAGTACGTTGTGTCAATCGGCCTAGCTATGAATCTTTAGTGCACCATTTAACTAAAATCGGGCGAAACTATACATGGGAGCTATATCTAAATCTGAACCGATTTTCACAAAACTTAGCACACGTCTTTCTAGACTTAATTGCGTACGCTATGCCAAAATTCGTGCAAATCGAAAGATTTTCTGGGACTTTGGTGCACCATTGACCAAAAATCGGGGGAAACTATATATGGGAGCTATATCTAAATCTGTGCTAAAATTCGTGCAAATCGAAAGATTTTTAGGGACTTTGGTGCACTATTTACCAAAAATCGGGCGAAACCATATATGGGAGCTATATCTAAATCTGAACCGATTTTCACGAAACTTGGCACACATCATTATAGACTTAATTCAGTACACTATGCAAAAATTCGTACAAATCGAATGATATGCAGGGTCTAAAGTCCGTAAATCGGACAAAAATATATATGGGTGCTATATCTAAATCTGAACCGATTTTTCCCAATTTCAATAGGGTTCGTCCTTGGGCCAAATAAATGAGCCGTACCAAATTTCAGCCAAATCGGATTATAAATGCGAGCTGTACTTTGTTTACAATTTAACATCAACAGACGGACGGACAGACGGACATGCATAAATCGACTCAGAAAGTGATTCTATGCATATTCTCAAAAGGAACCATGGGTCTATCTCGATTTCTTTTGCCTGTTACAAACATATGCACAAAGACATAATAAACTAATTTAAAAAAAAAGACCTCAAGCTCAAAGAATCTCATTACTGGAATATCAAAAAAAAAGGTCGAAAAAACACTCAACGTAAAGTCCCTATATATCTTTAGATGTGCACGAAATTTGGCACAGCGTACTGTATTGAATTTAGAATGATGTGTGTTAAGTTTTCTGAAAATTAGTTCAGTCTTAGATATAGCTCCCATGTATATTTTCGTCCGATTTTATGTAAACGATGCCCCTACATATATGTAGATTTTCACGAAATTTGACATAGCGTACTGAACTTAGTTTAGAATGATGTACGTTAGGTTTCCTGAAAATCGGTTCAGATATAGATATAGCTCCCATGTATATTTTCGTCAGATTTTATGTAAATGGTGTACCAAAGTCCCTTTATATACTTCGATTTGCCCAAAATTTAACATAGCGTACAGAATTAAGTTTTGTTAAGTTAATTAAGTTTTGTGAAAATCGGTTCAAATTTAGATATAGCTCCCATATATATTTTCGTCCGATTTTATCTAAATGGTGTACCAATGTTCCTATATATCATTCGATTTGCGCGAAATTCTGTACAGCGTACTGAATTAAGTTTGCAATGATATGTGTTAAGTTTCGTAAACCCTTTCATATCCAAACTCGAATTGTGAAAAATACATTCTTTTTTAATGCACCTGCAATCACATCTTTGTTACTTATTACAAATGTCAATGTTTATAGTATTATAAAATACATGATATAAGTTATATGGATATACATTTTTTGTAAAAATTACACCTTTATCATGACATGATCACGATAAAAAAGATTAGCAATTATTTTCTATAACAATTTCTAAAATATATATTTATGTCATTTTTAATGGGAATATATTTAAAAAATATTCAAAATATCGCATTTTCCCCTTCCCCGTGGTAGTTATCTATATTTATCTATTTTCAATTCGCAATACGGGAATATACTTTAACTTCAGCACAATTGAAAAAGTAAACTCCAAAGCGGCGTACTGGAAATCAGTAGAAAACCTGAAATTCCTTAATAACTTTGCCAAGGCTACTTTCGTAGACATAAGACCATATTTCCATCCTGTATTATATGAAAAATTAAATGATTATAAAAATAAGTCTTATTTACTGAAATTATTGACCTCCTACCTATACAGTTCCGAATTCCCTTTGTAAAGGGAATAAATGCATATGGATGTTTGCCTTCCATGTTACAAGGCAAAAAGTGATCGGGATCAAACATGTCAGCATTGGGACCCCACAGATCCTTACGTCTGTGCATTGTAAAAATATTAATAAGAAATTGTACTCCAGCTGGTACAACTATTCCATTGGATAGCTCGATATCGTGTGAATTTTCACGTCCTACGAATGAAACTGGTGTTAGTACACGCATTGATTCATTGATAACCATATCCATATAGGTCATATCTTGAGTATTTGCATAAGTCACGTCAAAATCTCCGCCATCTGGAAATATTGTCAATAGTTCCTCATAAACTTTTTGTTGATATTCGGGAAACATTGCCAGTAAAATAAGAACATATCCAATTGTATTAGCCGTCGTCTCAAAAGCCTTCAAATAAATATGACATTAACATGAAATATATATAATATATATAATATAATATAAGTATAATTACCCCGAAAACAATTGTATTTGATTCGTCTTCCACATCCTGCACTGTAAATATATTCTTTCTCACATGTTCAATGGTTTGATCTATGAAAATGCTACAATTCTTAGATTCTCCTTGCATCATATTAGCAGTAAAACCATCTCCATTTAATTTGTTGCTTATAAGCTGATAAATGAATTGGCTGGTATATTGTTCAAATATAATATGTTAAATACGATTATTAAAAAAAAAACTATTATTCATCTGATCATGTAAGAGGACAATATTTAACGTTTTCTCCAACAAGAGGTGATATTTGAAATTACTCGGTATTGACGTATCTACTAAATCAGAAGATTCTATTCGTTGGTATTTGGCAATAAATCTTTAAGAACTCATTATTGTTGTTAATAATGAGTTCTTCATCGTCAACGTCTATTGGCGCAATAATTGCTGTAGTGAATGGATTGAGCTGTCTTGACATTAGTAATATTTTTTTTTAATCACAGTTGTACGATAATATTCTGGACGTTAAATTTACTTTTAGCAGCATGTTTCCTACCAAAATAACACATCTTACTGAAAAACTTTTAAAATTGGTGATATTAGTATTTTCATATCAAGCTTAGAATGACGAAAAAATCTCTATATTTACTCACCTTTCTAATAAATTTGCGATTTTCTGCTTTTCGTGAGTGGAATGGTTCGTACACACCCGACAATCTTCGAATCAAATTATTAGTCAACCATGGGCAAAACACCATTTGAGTTACATTCTTCATAATACTACGTATAACAGATATTAAATATTTTTATAAAATAATGAAGATTTTTCCCATACCACTGATAGCTTTGTAATAGACCTATATTAGATCCATTTTCAACCCCATGGGCAACATTAACTCCCATTGTTGTTCCTGTAAATTCAATGAAAATATAATCGGAATAGAATTGAAAGAAAAATTTTAACTCACTTAGGGCCATATTCAATGTAAACTTCTGCAATAAAGTTATCACATCCGGACATTCATCGATTTCTTTGAATAGCCTTACAGCCTCATTTACCTCCTGATTAAGATCGGCATAAAACTCTGTAATATTTTAAAACCAAAAGCAGGATTCAAATGTTTCCTATGGACGCTCCATTCTGGATCTGCAGTTGTGTTGTGATTAATATACAATTGTTATAAATGTGTTTTTTTTATTCACCTCCGGATGAAAATAGTCCTTTTCCAACACCATTGTTAATCGGTTTATAGAGCACACTTTTATTTGTACAACAAGGCGATGTCAATATATCACGGATAATATCTGGTTCAGTTATAATCAATACGGGATATGTAGCCACCCATATATACATCAGGGGTCCAAATGACTCACTGTTTGTGTGTATCACATCTAAGGGATCTGGATAATTATATGTAGATTTTTAATGATTAGTGTCTGAAATTGAGATTGAGTGTTCTATATGCTGGCGGATTTTACCGTTGCGTGTCCATAATACACCTTAACCTTTGCTGTTTCAATTGCTTATAGATATGTTTTTCTACGTGCATTTTCTATTCTATATACTATTCGTGCACATAATTTCCAAAGTTGTCTTCATTCCAAATCTCAGGATTCCAGCACTATCCATTGACTCAAGTCCTAATTGTACCAAAATTAGTAACATTTAGTACTTTTCATACGTAAGAATTTTTAAAACTACATCAATCCTACACTCTAACAGTAATCTTAATTCCACCAAAGTCCAAATTTACTACTTTTCGTACTCATAGGTACGAATTTCCAACACTACCTCAGTCATGCACTCCAATAATAAACTTAGGTCCACATTTAAGCTCTATACGTTCACCTAAATGCAACTGAGACCAAATTTAGTACTTTTCGTACAAGATTTTTTAAGCTATCTTAATCCTAGACTCCAATAGTAGTCCTAATTCTTATTTTCAGGATTACATCTCTATACGCTCAAGTAAATGCAAATAGTACCAAATTTTATAATATTTTTTTTAGACATAAGTACGAATTTCTTAAACCCTTCCATACATCAACACCACTTCCCAACCTGTTTCAAGATTCTAGCTATAAATATTCAATATATATACAATTAGAACTAAATTTAGTAAAGTTTAGTAGTTTTAGTACACTTATAGTTCGAATATTGGCCGATTGGCACAGAATTGTGTGTAGCATACTGAAGATAGAATAGATGAATATGTCAAATTTTATTGAAATCGGTCCGATTTGAACTAATCTGGTATGGGTGGCGTAGGGGATGATAGATACCAAGCAACGGCTCTGATTGGCTTTAACATGGCGAAGTCCAGGCTTATCTTGGTCCCTCTTTCATCTCAATTGTGGACACTGACCTCCCCGCGGTGCCACCTGGAGAGCTATTCTCATCACCGATGAAATAGTGAGCTAATATGTCCCGCGATTTCACCCATAAGAACTATAAAAAATGAGTTGAGGCGTCGGGTTAGTTGCCCACTCTCGGAAAACCCAACCTACTATGAAAAAGCAAAGAAAAAGAAAACCAAACCCCCTAATGTTGACGACCCCCGCAAACGTATAAAGACCACGATCTGCGAATCTGCACTTGGAATGTGCGCACGTTGTACAGAACAGGGGCAGTGTTCGCTTTGGCGGATATACTCAAGAAGTACAAAGCCGATATCATTGCCTTACAGGAAATGCGATGGAAAGGGACAGGCGTAAGTAAATCAGATGATTACGCCCTTTATTATAGCTGCCATGAAACGAGACATGAATTTGGCTGCGGATTTATGGTTAACAGGAGAATAAAAGACCTTGTCTCCAGATTCACTCCAGTAGATGAGCGAATTGCTATAATCCGTATAAAAGCGAAGTTCTTTTACATCATTCAAATTTGCGCCTTTGCTCCGATCGAAGATAAAGATGAGCAGACCAAAGACATATTATACGAGTGCCTAGAAACAGCATATGATCGTTGCCCTGGCCATGACATCAAAATTTTGCTAGGAGATTTTAATGCAAAAATCGGAAGGGAAAATATCTTTGGCCCCACCGTCGGAAAATTCAGCACTCATGAAGAATCATCAGACAACGGCATGAGGTTGATTGACTTCGCGGCAGCAAAAAACATGGTAGTTAGCAGCACCAGATTCAAGCACCTCGATATACACAAGGCCACCTGGATTTCTCCTGATCAAGTAACGAGAAATCAAATTGATCATGTTGTGATAGACGGAAGGCATTCATCCAGTGTTTTAGACGTCCGATCCGATCGATCCGAGGAGCGAATGTCGATTCGGACCATTACCTGGTGGCAGCCAAGGTACGTACCCGTCTTAATGTTGCAGCAAAGGTGCGATCTAATACAACACAGAAACTCGACGTCGAAAAGCTGCAAACACAACAGGTAGCCGAGGCCTACTCCGCTCAACTTACCCATCTGCTTGAAGAAAGCACTTCTTGTCCCGATAATAGTATATAAGCACAATGACAAAGAATTGCCCACTCCCTACAAACTGCAGCAAAAAGAACAATTGGGTACCAAAAACCACCACCAAGAAACGTGAGCGTGAGCAAATCGAGATGTACAGGAGTCAGAATGAAGTCCGGAAATTTTACCAACGAGTAAAACACCAAACCGAAGGCTTTGGTGCAGGCACATCCTCCTGTAGAGATGAAGAAGGAAACCTGGTGACAGATACAGACAGCGTGTTGAAGATCTGGAAGGAGCATTTCGAAAAGCTACTAGTATCAAATAGTGGCGATGAAGAAGATACCCCAGAACCAATAAGAGATGATGGTATAGAGTGTATACCACCTAGCCAAGAAGAGGTCATAAAAGCAATTAATCGGCTCAAGAACAACAAAGCAGCAGGAGCCGATGGGTTACCAGCCGAACTATTCAAGACTGGTGGCCAGATGCTGGTCAGGAGCATGCACCAGCTTATTAACACAATTTGGCTAGATGAATGCATGCTCAATGATTGGAACCTCAGCATCCTGTGTCCCGTGCACAACAAAGGAGACCATCGCATATAAAGTGCTATCCAGTGTGCTGTGTGAACGATTGAAGCCAATGGTCAATGACATCATCGGACCATACCAATGCGGCTTCAGACCTGGCAAATCCACCATTGATCAGATTTTCACTCTGCGCCAAATCCTGGGAAAGACCCACGAAAAACACATCGACACATACCACCTATTTGTCGGCTATAAAGCCGCATTCGACAGCCCTATCCGTTCAGAGGTGTTTAAAGCCATGTCTGCGTTCGGCATTCCTGCAAAATTAATACGGCAATGCAGGATAACTTTAAGTGGCACAAGGTCAGCCGGAGCCCTTCATACCAAACGAGGATTCAGACAAGGTGACAGTTTGTCGTGTGATATTTTTAACATCCTACTGGAAAAGGTCATACGAGACGCAAAGGTGAACAGAAATGACACTCTGTACACCAAACAACACCAGTTACTCGCCTACGCCGATGACATCGATATAATGGGTCGAACATTGCGAGCGGTAACAGCCACCTTTGAACAAATTGAAAAGGAGTCTGCCAAAGTGGGTCTGGCAGTAAACGGCGAGAAGACCAAGCTGATGGTATCAACGCGCAAGACGTCCAGTAGACTCGGACCAACTGTGGAACTTGAGAACTACAGCTTCGAGGTAGTTAAAGACTTTATATACATTGGTACCTCCATAAATAAAACGAATGACATCAGTTTTGAAATTCGGAGAAGGATTGTGATGGCCAACAGATGCTACTATGGTCTAAGTAAGCAGTTTAGAAACAAGGCCACCTCTCGCCAGACCAAACTCACACTTTACACGACGCTGATACTACCCGTGCTATTATATGGATCAGAAGCGTGGGTACTTGCGCAAGCAGATGAGGCAGCGCTTGGGGTGTTTGAAAGAAAAATTCTCCGAAAGATATACGGGCCGATCTGCGTCGACGGTGAATATTGGCGTCGAATGAACCACGAGCTCTACAATTTATACGCGGACATCGACATAGTCAGTCGTATTGAGCTGCAGCGACTACGGTGGCTAGGCCATGATGTGCGGATGAATGAAGATGCCCAGCTCAAAAGGCATATAAAAATGAGCCTACTGATGGTTCCCGTAGAAGGGGAAGGCTACGAATTAGATGGAAAGACCAAGTAGAAAACAACATCTTGGAACGTGGTCTTCCAAATTGGTGGACTTGCGCACAAGACCGACGCGCTTGGAAATCTTTTATAAGCTCGGCTTATGGAACAACCGTTCTGTAACAAGCCAGCAAAGTAAGTAAGTATGTTTCATATAGCTACTAAATATAGTTTCTTCCAATTTTAAGTAAATGATGCACCAAATGTCTTTGGCAATATTACTGATTCAAATATGTGGAATATTTTTTTAATACATTTACCCTCAGTCCACTCTCTGACGGAGACTTTTCGGACCCCTTTCCCAGAAATGATTGAATACTCATTTAAAACGGGGTTACATCAGGTCAGAATATTCTCCCAAAATTTTCGCCATAAAGTTTTACTGTAAATCTCAGAATAGACCAAAACTCGGATATCAGCCTAAACGTTAAAAACATTAAGAATATGAAAACGCATTTTAGGTTTAAAACCGAATTGTAAAGTAACATTAAACTTCATTTCAAAATAAAATATTCTACAGCAATTTTCACAATTACTTCAAACTATATATTTAAAGTAAAAAATATGTATGTATATTGTAATTTATTGTATAAAATTAAAAATATTGGCAACAAATTCTTTGTTGACTTTAATAAATGTTAATTATACTACTATGAAAAAGCAACGAAAAAGAAAACCAAACCCCCATAATGTTGACGACCTTCCAAACGTATAAAGGACCAAGATCTGCGTATCTGAACTTAGAATGTGTGCACGTTGAGAAGAACAGGCGCAGTTTTTGCTTTGGCAGATGTACTCAAGAAATTCAAAGCCGATATTATTGCCTTACAGGAAATGCAACAGAAAGGGCTGGTTACGCACTACGTTATAGATGTCATAAAACGAGATATAAATTTGGCTGCGGAACTATGGCTAACAGGGAAATAAAAGACATCGTCTCCAGATACACGGAAGACAATGATGAACAGATTAAAGGCATATTTTACGAACGACTAGGAACAGCAATTAGCGCTGCCCTGGCCATGACATTAAAATTCTGCTATGAGATTTTAATGCAAAAATCGGAAGGAAAAATATTTTTGGCCCACCGTTAGAAAATTCAGCCTTAATGAAGAAACATCCGACAAAGGCATGAAGTTGATTCACTTCTCGGTAGCAGCTTAGACGATCGATCGATTCGATGAGCCAATATGGATTCGACCTTTACCAAGGTTCGACCTCATCTTAAGGTAGCAACAAAGGTGCATCCAATGTATAGAGAGGAGCAGTTGGTAAATACCCATTTGTGTGTATTTATTTTGGTATAACTATATTGAATCGGCAATACAACATCCTAGACCCTATTTCTGGTGTTCTGTTATCAAATCAATTTAGAATGGATATTTTTACGATACATTAAACACGTGGGTAAATACATAAGTATTTACCAACAAATTGGGTATAAACTCATTAACTGCCAAACCACTTGACATAGGCGGCCAAAATTTGGCTCACATGTTTTTAATGTCAAAGCGAATCTTGCTACGGAAAATGGGGTTCTTGGGGGGTTTTGTGGGTTTCAAGAGCGTTTTTTAACCGCATTCGCCGATATTTGGTACAATCGTTTCTTATTGGGTACTAATTTCTTCACTAAATATTATAAATATAGGTCAATTTTTTCTGTTAGCCCCTATATAAGGCCACCCCCAATTTTCGGTATTTTGGGGTTCTTGAGCGCGTTTTTCAACCGAATTCGCTGTAATTTGGTATTTTGTAGCCGCATATGGTAACAAATCTTCCTAACAAAACATATCAATATTCACCCACCTTTTAGTGGTAGTTCCCTACCGTAGTATAGGGGATAGTCGTTACTCGAAATAGTCAGTTTTACCCTACAAATCACGGAATTCTAAGACGATTTGTCGATTGTAGTCATTCCGCTTTCTAAGGAAATCGTGATAAAAAAACTCGAACCCGACGATAGTGAAATATATCGGCAAGCAGTTAGGCATCTCCCCCATATAATTATACCTCCTGAAGGAAATAATTGAGACACAAATCATATAATAATAACCCCAAATATTCTCTAATTCCTACACTATGTAATCTACCATGCTTATTAGTATCAGTCTCCGCTTTTGGATTTTCATTAAGAATTGCTGAATTTTGTATTTGGTGTACATAATCGTTTACATAAACCGGTTTGTAGAATTATCGATGTAGGTTCACTATTAGGTATGTTCCCTATATTTTCATCCAAAGTGTATCCAAAGTTCGGCCTAGTCGAACTTAACACTTTTTTACTTGTTATATCAGTACTACAACTGGTATGAGGAATGGGGTTTCTGGGTCTACGTTTTGATATAGCCCCCATATAACCGTACCTACCGATTTAAGGTATTCTGGTTTGTATTAGACACAAATGTCACGATCAAATTGAATTTTATTTGGCACAAAGGGTTCTCTATGGGTTCCAAATATCCATACAAAAATATATCGACGTAGGTCAACGTTTTCGAAAAGCGCATATATAATGGTCCCGATTTTGGTCTACAAAAAAAATGTAAAAGCGTTAAGTTTGGCCTTTGGATACCCTCCACCATAGATATAATGACAGGTACTTGAAATAAAAATACAGCGAACATAAAAAAGGGAAAAAGTGTACCTATACCGACATTTCTACATACTGACTAGACCCCATGTTTCTTTGTACCAAATTTATTTCAAAAAAATTTGATTTCATCCAAACATTGCTCATCTTATTATTTCTTCCAAAATTAGTTCAAGTTCGAACATGGGGAATATCGGTCCACTCCTTCTGGTACCTCCCACACAGGGGCTAGTTCATATATATGAACATATATATAAAGTTAATTATCGAACCTTATGTTCTAGTTATTTTCGTATCTTCCGCAGATGAAATGATTACAACAGAGTCTTAGAACCAAACCCAAACACGGAACAAATCATATAACTATTTTAATATAAACAAGTGAAAAAGCGTTAAGTTCGGCCGGGCCGAACTTTGGATACTCTCCACCATAGTTATACAGACAGATACATGCAATGAAAATATAGGGAACATACCAAAAAGTGGGCATATACCGATAATTCTACAAACCGATTTATATAAACCATTATGTACACCAAATACAAACTTCAGCAATTTTTAATGGGGATTTTTCCTAAAATCTGTAAGATCCAAAAAGTGGACTGATACTGATATCATTATATGAGGGCTATGCCTAATTAATGACCGGTATATGTCAATTTTGAACCCAATATTTTAATTGTTTATCTCAATTTTTTCCTTCAGGAGGTATCACTATATTGAGGAGATGTCTAAATGTCTGCCGATATATTTCATTATAGTCATGTTTGAGTTTTTTTATCACAATATCTTTAGAAGGCGGAATCCTTACAACTGATGGCTAAATAGTCTTTGTAGGGTAAAAATTGACTATTCCGCGTAACGACTACCCACTCGTTGGGATTGGAACAAATCATATAATTATTTTAATATAAACAAGTAAGGAAAGCAGTAAAGTCGGACGGGGCCGACTATATGATACCCTTCACCACTTTGGGTATGTTCAACAGATGAATCGTAACAGACGTTAAAGGACCATTAACACCAAAAATGGGTCCATAAACATGTCATTCTACAACCTATACTAAATTTTTTCATTTGGTCAGATATAGGGTTGCTTCTTACAATGGGACAAAATTATGTATGTATATATAATATTAGCTACATCAAAATCTGAACCTAATTCAATGATACTTGCCAGAGATTAACTTATTTTAACTACTGTTCATTGTACAAAATTGTGTGGCAATCATACAAACTGTGGGTCTTTAGTGCACCATTTACATTAAATCGGAGGAAAATATATATGGGAGCTTTATCTAAATCAGAACCACTTTTAAGGAAACTTAACACACATCATTCTAGACCTTATTCAGTACACTATACCAAATTTCGTGCAAATCGATAGGGACATTGGTACACCATTTACATTAAATCGGACGAAAATATAATTGGGAGCTATATCTAAATCTGGACCGATTTTCAGGAAACATAACACACATCAGTCTAGATCTAATTCATTACGCCATGCTAAATTTCGTGCAAATCGAAAGATATATAGGGACTTTGGTACACCATTTACATTAAATCGGACGAAAATATATGTGTGAGCTATATCTAAATCCATTTACATTAAATGGGACAAAAATATATAGGAGCTATATTTAAAACTGGTCCGATTTTCAGGAAACTTCACACACATCATTCTCGACCTAATTCATTACGGGATGCTAAATTTCCTGTAAATCGAAAGATATATAGGGACTTTGGTACACCATTTACATTAAATCGGACGAAAATATATAGGAGCTATATTTAAAACTGGACCGATTTTCAGGAAACTTCACACACATCATTCTCGACCTAATTCATTACGGTATGCCAAATTTCGTGCAAATCGAAATATATATCGAGACTTTGGTACACCATATCTATAGATCTATATCTAAATCTGCACCGATTTCAGGAAACTTAACACACATCAGTCTAGACCTAATTCAGTACGCTATGCAAAATTTCCAGCAAATCGAAAGATAATATAGGGACTTTGGTACACTAGTTACCTAAAATCGGACGAAAATATATATGGGAGCTTTATCTAAATCTGAACCGATTTTCAGGAAACTCACACACATCATTCTCGACCTAATTCATTACGGTATGCCAAATTTC
>NW_026880937.1:0-3333 GCF_032173495.1 Musca vetustissima | reverse complement strand
AAACAAACAAACGTAAAATACTCTTGAAATAAAGTTTGCATTGTATGGTATCGTAGACGTTAATAGCAACTAATATATGCTTACCCACTCCAAAATATTTTGACAGGCGGCGGATATTTTGTGATAATGTAAACTAATATATTAATTGCAGGAAATGTCTTCAACAGGTTTGGTATAGATAGAAGAAGGTTCGCATACATTGCTATTAGAATTTCGTGCGCAGTTCTATAGGCTATCTATTAGTATTATATATGTATACTATATTTATATTCAATAATATATTAAGCATTTTGTAGACAGAATACCTATTGCATAACTTTTCCTTCAGGTATTGATAAAATGACGAATACAAATTCAGATCGAAAGAAGTTGTGGACAATTTTAGTTGGATTAGAAGTAGAAAATCGTCAGGTATGAATTGTATGATGGCCATAACCATCTAGAAGGTCATGTCGGAATGCATCGATTCAGTTTTATCCAACTGTCAGTGTCACTTCCCACTTGCTTGGAAGTGTGTCCGAGTTGTGTTCCTTATCTCGCCTAAGCGAGTGTGGAGTAATTAGCGCTCGTATCGGGTAATACGCCTTGTTCCAGTTCTTGGAAAAGTGCTGGTGAGGATTATAGTGACAAGGCTTAGTAAACGCTATAGCGAAGGCACGTCCAGTTCGGCTTTACCGAGGGTAGAGGAGAACGCGTGGCGACATGTGCAATATAGCCTGATTGGGTGAAATTGCAAATAGGTTATTGGCACAATTTTGGATTTCAAAGGCGTATTTGACTTCGATTTATGGGATAACGTGCTCACAAGGTTGTCAGATTTTGAGTTCAGGTAGATTACTATTCGGGCTCGAGGGATGTGAATCAAGGTTGCCCACAGGGGTCCATTTGTGGCCCGTGTATATGGAGTCTCATGATGGAACATTGGTTGTGGGAGCTAGCTTTCTCCTTGATGTTTTTTTTTTTTTTTGTATGCGGACGACATGCTCATTATGATTGAATGATGACTTGGCTTCAACTGGAAAGTCTTCGTGAGCAAGCTAGGCATATAGTTCGCTTCGGCTTAAGTACTGCTTTCATACGGACGAGGCATGGGTTGCTAAATGCGTTTTTGCATGCTAATGGCATGCTGTTTATATGAAGGCAATAGATATTAAGTAAGGTTCTTGAAGACAATCGGACGATTACAGTACATACAGTACATAATGTAGCCATCAACCATCATGCGATTTATTGAAAAACGTGTCTAAAATTACCGAAAATTGGGCCCCTTATATGGGAGCTGCACCGAAACGTGGATCAATAATTTTTAGTAGGATTATTTGACATCCAATCAGAACACAGATAAAACCGATAAGGAAAGCAGTACAGTCCGACTGGGCCGACTATATTATTCCCTTCACCACTTAGGGTATATTCTACATATGAATCCTAACAGATGACGCTTTTTTAAAGGAACATTGAAATGAAATTCAACGAAGTTAAATATGTGATGTTTATCAATGTGTGAACCGACTAATATCAATCCATATTCTATGCATATTCTCAAAAGGAACCCCGGATCTATATCGTTTACTTTTGCCTGTTACAAAGATATTCCCAAAGACATAATACCCCTTTGCCACAGTGTTGTGAGCTATAAAAATACTGAATTAGCACGATAAAAAAAACTGCCCACCAGTGAGAACCCGAAGTATAAATTATATGGGGTCTACCCCGAATCATGGGTCAATATTGATAATTTTTTGTAGTAAGTTTTTCTTTTTAATGCGAATCTTTAACATCAGATTACAAAAAATTCTGTTGGGAAATGTGCCTAAAAGCTTCAAAATCCCGAATATTTGGGAGTACCGGGAGCTATATACCCCATTTGCAATACAAAACATCGTATGAGTAATAGCACTTCAATAAATATTGTGAGTACTTTAGTCATTTTAGTAGACATGATTAAATCGATTAAAAATGTAAAAACGTAGTAAAATTCGGCCAGAATGCACGTGATGTGCATTGAAAAGTCCCTAAGTCGGTCGGGACATTTTTATGGGGACTATGTTATGGTGTTATGTGATATTATGTTGTTTTTGTTCCGATACAATAGTTTTCCAAATTTATTTTTTATACCCTACACAACTATGTTGTCAGGGTATTATAGCTTTGTGCAGCCCCAAGAGTTTGTAACGCCGCGAAATATTGGTCGTAAACCCACCTTTAAGTATACCGATCGTATACCGTCCGTCCGTCTGTCCATAATAATTAGTAAAGACGATACATGCTACAGTTACGGACCAATCTTTATGAAATTTTGCATGTAGGATGGGTTGTGGCCAATGAAGACCCCTATTGTTTTTGGTAAAGATCGGTTCATATTTAGGGGATGAAATGGACCAAATACTTAATTTTTGTCGGGTTTTCTGGTCGCTCCAGAGGCCGCAATTATGGCCCAAACATCTCGAATTTTTACATGGAGATGGGGATCGGGCCAAAGAATAAGCATACCTGTTTTGATAAAGATCGGTCAATATTTAGCGGGTCAAATGGACCCTGTCTTTTGTGTGAAAAATTACAAAATTTGTATTCTATAGCGTATATTTTTTCCCCTGAAGGACATAGAGCCGAGAAGTTTATAGTATATGCAAGAGGAGTGGTTGACATTTAAATTGATACCAATTATATTGTCGTATGTACTCGGATGTGGGAGTTGCACTTAAATATTTACAGGTGCTTACGTATTCAGATAGTATTCAGTAACCCATTACCAAAATAGAGAGCGGAAATATAGCGCTGGTCGCTTTGAAATTTTCCATGAAGTTCCAGTTGTGGATATTCGAAAATGTAAGGAAAATATTCTGTTGACCTCTAATCGGGCAAGAAAGGCAAATAGCACGAAATATTACCTAGACTCGGAATAAACATCCGCAGAAATTTAGAGTTCCATGGTAGTTGTGTAGGGTATCGTATGTTCGGCCCTGTCCGACTATACTGCTCCGCTCACTGGTTCTGATATGCCAACGGTTGTCTGATGAGAAAATTCGGTTAAAAAAATTATAAACACCGAAGAAGAAAAAGAAGTGTATCTTTTAGGTGAGGTTATATCAAAACTCGGACCTATGTATACACTCCAAAAATTTTTATATTATTCAGCATTCCAGTACTCTTAATACGAAATTACAGCCTCATCGGTTGGAATCATTGCCCATCATTGATCATGTTTAGAAGGAAGATTTGACATTTTATGAGAACATTTAAAAATCAAATTAGAGTCAATTCGGTTAAAAAAGTACCCAAACATGTAGCGTTATATGGAGGCTTCCCTAAAAGGTGGACTATTATTGATAG
>NW_026880936.1:0-32820 GCF_032173495.1 Musca vetustissima | reverse complement strand
GGTGTACAATTGATTACATGACATAAAAATCTTGCAATCAAAATGACATGAAATGCTAATAATTGTAACAAAAGAACAGATGAGGAAAAAAATAAACGAAACCAAATATTGCTCGAGTAACATAAAAGAGGAAACGGTCAGAAGTTATGCTGGCAGAGATTTTATAGCTACGAATTGGTTATTTGTGGTTTGGTGCGGTTTCAATACACTTTTATTATTATGAAGAAAAATAAGTAAATATTATTGAGTACTGCACAATTGCCAACAGACAATGGACTCTGAATGTCATTTGGAATAAGTTGTATATTTAGTAAATTTGAGTGCGAATTGACTCAACGTAATAAACAAGATTTTCTCCTCAGAACAAGGTCACTTCAATGAAAAGCCAGTAAATGAAGCTTAAATTATATGTTTCATAGGTTACTTCTCGATTTTGCTTAAGTCTTTAGACAAATTTAATGTCGTAAACGAACTTTGCAAAATCGGTGGCAATGAGAATAATGACAAATTTTGGGTCTATATCCGTAGCTATTTATTTTGTTTCTAATATTTAACCTCGTAGTACCTTATTCGTAATAATACTTTGTAGACGTAGTGATTAAAACCTGTAGGGAAATTTAAAAATTTGGACGGGACGAACTGTATAATATCCTTCAGCACTTCGGGTACCTCCTGTATGTACCCGAAGTGGTGAAGGGTATTATACAGTTTGCCCCGTCCAACTTTTTAACTCGTATGTGCAATATCATGTAGATATAATGGACATAGCATCATAGGAGGACGAAATTATATGTGCAAATTACATAGATATTTGAACTAATTTAATACAACCCATACACATACCATTCGGAAATCGATGAAAAATTGCATCTCAATCGGGCAGACTTTAGTGTATAACTTGTATGAATTCGAGCAACATTATGTATGAGAGCTATATGTAAATAAGGATGTATTTGAGCAACCGTGGCAGATACCATTTCTGCGATACTGCACAGTGCGCTGCTTATCTCGATCAGAGAAATGCTACTTGTAGGGTACACAATTTGCATGAGCTCCGACGAAAATATAGATCGGTTATACCTACATCTGAATATATTTTACAAAATTCAATGTAAGTTATTCTATGTTCCATTTGGTACGGTGTGGACACATTCGTCCCATTCGGAGAAACTTAATTTTTTTTGTACATCATTTCGACGAAATCGGTTGAAAATATATGAAATCTATATCTTAATCTGAACCGATTTAAAAAAAAACAGTAAGGAAAGTAGTAAAGTCGGCCGCTTATATATTAAACATGTGCATCACAACAGACATTTATCTAAATTTGAACCGACTTAGATCAATCCATAAACACGAACTCGGTTGGAAATATATATGGACTATATCTGAACTTTTACAAAACGCAATTACGTCGTTCTATGCTCAATTGCATTGTTCAAAATTTCATATCAAAATTAAAAACATGAGGAGTTTTAAGGAATTTACTTAAAATTGGATGAAAATAGATATGGAAACTATATCTAAATCTAAACCGATTTTCAAGAAATTTTACACACACCATTCTAGACTCAATCCAGTACGCTATGCCAAATTTCATGCAAAATCGGTCGAAAATATATATGGGAGCTATATCTAAATCTGAACCGATTTTCAAGAAATTTTAGACACATTATTCTAGACTCAATTCAGTAGGTTATACCAGATTTCGTGCAAATCGAAAGATATATAGGGACTTTGGTAAACCATTTACATTAAATCGGGTGAAAATATATTTGGGAGCTATATCTAAATCTGAACCGATTTTCAAGAAACTTAGCACACATCATTCTAGAAATAATTTGGTATTCTATACTAAATTTCGTGCAATTCGAAAGATATATAGGGACTTTGGTACCCCATTTACCTTAAATCGGACGAAAATATATATGGGAGCTATATCTAAATATTAACCGATTTTTCCCAATTTCAATAGGGTTCGTCCTTGGGCCAAACAAATGAGCTGTGCCAAATTTCATCCAATTCGGATCATACATGCGACCTGTACTTTGTACTTTCTCAAAAGGAACCATGGGTCTATCTCGATTATTTTTGCCTGTTAGAAACATATGCATAAAGAAATATTACTCTGTACCACAGTGTGGTGAAGGCTATAAAAACACACATTTATCTGGACCTAATTCCGTACTCATTGCTAAATTTTGTCTCCATCGGACCAATATTGGGAGTATGGTGCCATTCACATAAAATCGGACGAAACTATATTTGAAAGCTATATCTAAGTCTGAACCTGAAGTTCAACAAAACTTCATGGTCGTTTTCAATACGCTATGGAACATTTTGTCTCAATATCCATTTACCTAAAATCGGACGAAACTATATTTGGGAGCTATATTGAAATCTGAACATATTTCATAAAAAAAACATAAAATTCAATGCGCTATCCAAAACTTTGTCTCAATCGGACAAATTTTGGGAGTTTGGTGCACCATTTACATAAAATCGAACGAAACTACATATGTAAGAAGATATATTTAAATCTGAATCGATTTTCTCCAAATTTCAGTGGGGTTCTTCCTTGGGTCAAATAAGTGACCTGTGCCAAATTGTATCTAGATCGGATCATAAATGAGATCTGTACATTGCTGAGATGTACGGAGGGGCAGACAGATGGGCAAGCATAAATCAACTGAAGATAAAACATTTACAAAATTTTTAGGTACCACGCCTCTTTCGAAGTCCTAAAAATATCTAATAGCTTATGTCCACCACAGTAAAAGCCGGCATGTTCTATGAATGTTTAAGAAAAATTGATTCACCCATGTTGAGGATACAACGTTTTGAAAAAAAGGCATATGGGAGCTACCACGCCTTTTTTCCACAAAACAATTAAATCGCTTTAGCCGCTTTCGTATCTATAAGGAACATACAAACACAAATTTAACCATTGAGCTGTATAGTCGGACGAGCCTGAACTGATATATTCTGGGTAATATTTCGCGATATTTGCATCCTCTTGATCGATTATAGGTCAACGGCCACTAAGAAATTGATTAATTGATTGATTTGTTAAAGAGAATTTCGACCAGATGATAATCGCTCTAGATGCCAGAATTATGACGAGCGAAATTTTACTCCACAATGGGAATCTGTCCAGACAATTAGCATGTCTGTTTCCATGAAGAATGGTCAATATTTGGAAGGTCAAATGTGCCCGGACTTTTGTGTGAAAATTTTCAAATTTTGTACTCTACGTCGTATGATTTTACTCCTAAAGGGCATAGATCCGAGAAGTTGATAGTATATCCAAGACGAGTGGTTGGCTTTTAAATTGATATCAATTATACTGATGTATACGTAAATATGTAATAATGTCTATGTGTTAGATTTGGTTTATTATTACTAATATCCCACTAGAGGGCGGAAATATCACGCTGATCGCTTTACAATTTTGCATGCAAGTTTCTATTATGGTCATGGACGACTCCTATTATTTTCGGTGAAGGTGAGATAATATTTGCAAAGAACTGAAAATTGGATTTTTTAGTAGCTCTAGAGGCAGTTTTTAGGTCGTCCAATAAGGTTATTCCGCACCACGCTATGAATGTGTCCGACTCGCTATGATTATATAAACATGCAGGCTTATCTCTTAGCCGTTTATGGCATCGGTTTCAGTCGTCCCCGAGCTCTTTTAAGATACGTTTTGTTGGTGACAAAGCCTCTTTGAAAATTGTTCTGCTTCGTACAATATAGAGAACTAAAAGAAGCATTTACGGCATGTTATGCTTCATTGCTTTAAAAAAGGCAATATTACAAAGGACACTGCAGACCAGATTTGCACCGTTTACGGGAGTGGTACAACGACCATTTGGACCGTCCGAAACTGGTTTAAGAAATTTAGAGCCGGTAATTTAGATTTGCAAGATGAAGACTGCAGCGGTCGCCCAGCAACGACGGATGCGGACCTTATCAAGACTGTGCTTGCTAAAAATCCTCGATATAGTGTGCGCGCGATAGCGGATGACACTAACAATCCCAATACAATGATACATAGGCATTTGATCAATATGGGCTATGCAAATCGGTATGAAAAGGGGGAGAAACTTATGGGACTACCTAATATATGCAAAACATCACAAATGAAGGGGATTTGACCAAATTCTTAGAAGGTTGTTTAAATATTAATGGGTCAATATAACGAGGGTCAAATCGAGCAAAGTATAAAATGGCCAAATTTGTATTTTGTGGCGTAAATATTCACCTCGGGGAAACAAGATTTGGAAATTATACCAGGGTTAGAAAGTAGAGCTATTTACCCAGACTCAGAATATAGAAACGCAGAAAGTTTGATTTTCGTAGTAGTTGTGTAGGGTATCATATGGTCGGCCCCGTCCGACTAAACTGCTCGACTCACTGTTTTTTTTTATGGTATTTCTTTACACTGAGATAATACTATTTCCAACGCAGAGATGGTCTGTCAGAAACAGTGACGTAAATGATACATTTCCGACGTATAATACATACGTCAGAAACGTCGGAAACCTACCCAAAACCATTAGGTTTTTGACAAAATACCTATTTCCACTAATCAATTTGGAAATTACGTATGCTTTACTCAAATCCATATAAAATTTCAACATTTTCTACTCAAAAAAGTTTAGAAATGTTTATCAGTTCTACTAAGGAATAGTCAGATATATGTAAAAATAATGTATATTCTTGAAAATAACTGTATATGGGGATAATATGGAAATAAACGACATTTAATACATTTTTTACATTTCATACAGGTATATGACATTTTCGACGTTTACACCTTTTTGACAGTCGAAAACCTAAACATTTGTTATACGGACTATCCCTGGTCCAACGCCAGTCAATTCTATTAAAACTTCGTAAAAATATCGAAAGGTAACCTTGCATTGGTGCTATAAATAACCAGTAAGGAAAGTAGTAAAGTCGGACTGGGCCGACTATATGATACCCTTCACCATTTTGGGTTTAATTTACATATGTATCCTTACAGACGTCGCGTGTCTGTTATATATCTATATCTGAACCGATTTCAGAGAAACTTGCCAGAGACTAATTTATATTACTTCAGTACGGTGTGTCAATCGGCCTAGCTGTGCATCTTTTCACGAAGCTTAGCAAAATCATTCTAGACCTAATTCAGTAGGCTTTGCCAAATTTTGTGCAAATCGAAAGATATATGGGACTTTGGTGCACCAGTTACATAAAATCGGACGAAAATATATATTGGAGCTACATCTCAATCTGAACCGATTTTCATGAAACTTTGCACACATCATTTTAGACTTAATTCAGTACGCTATGCCAAATTTCGTTCCAATCGAAAGATATATAGGGACTTTGGCACACCATTTACCTTAAATAGGACGGATATATATGGGAGCTATATCTAAATCTGAACCGATTTTTCCTTATTTCAATATGGTTCGTTCTTGAACCAAACAATTGAGCTGTGCCAAATTTCAACCAATTCGGATCATAAATGCGACCTGTACTTTGTTTACAATTTAACATTGACGCGAACGGACGGACGGACGAACATGCATAAATCGACTCAGAAAGTGATTCTATGCATATTCTCAAAAGGAACCATGGGTATATCTCGATTATTTTTGCCTGTTACAAAAATATGCACAAAGACATAATACCCTGTACCACAGTGTGGTGAAGGGTATAAAAATATTCGAACTTGAAGTGATGGGGGGGGTATTACACACTCTCTCAACAGATAGACAAATGGACTTGTCAATGCCGATTTTACGTGGATTAGTTCTTCCGGACGTTCTGGGAGAGTTCGCAATTTTTAACTATTTTTAACAGAAGTTGGTTTTAAGCTAATTTCTGGAGGGCAATATGTCCCTCTTGAAAATATATGTATGTATTTTTTCCATCAAAATAACTGTAAATAATAATAAATATATAAAAATCTATATATATATACATATATTAGTATGTAAATATATTTATGCAACCATAAGGACGAAAAAACAAAATATATTCTTCCGGTTTCTGGCCAAAATGACATTTAGAATGACAGTCGGACAGGCGTGTGCATACAATGCACATCAATGTGGAAATGCCACACACATGTAATCAAAATAACTATACACACACATATATATATATATATAGTATTTTGTTTGTTTGTACACCATTATGTATGTGTAGGCATTAATTTGCTCAAATATACACATATACATAAATAGGATTTCCATTGTATTGTCTTAAATTTTGATGGAAATATTTTGCATTGTACGGACTTATTTTTAAATTGGGAGGGGGCCTTTTAGTGAATCCTACATTAATCTGATTGGGTATTTTAGTGTATGTGGGAGGTAACAAATTTTCTTTTGCGAATCCATGATTTACCTTTCGCCTCGAGAAAAGTACATGGTATGCATTTCATAGGAATTCAATTTTATTTTTACGGTGGAATTCTGAAAAAGTCGGTTTTGTTGCAGAATAAGCTATTTAGTTCGTTCTCTTTTTAATTTTTCATTTGACCTAATGGATTCCAAAGAATTTTCTTATTTAAGAACACGTATGAAATGTTGTTTTCTCTGCTCGAAATAATTCCTGAGAAAAAAGGCCCGCTGCTATATATATATTTTTTGGGGGGAATTTGTTTACTTTTTTTTGTCCTTGTTAGACAATTTTTGTGATGTGTTGTGTGTCGTTATTGTTAGACTGTCTTATGTTTTTAACATTGCACCACACCAGCATTTCCGGATGCAGAGAGTTCGCTTTTTGGGCATGACTTCCAAAAAAATATCACACTTCTATATTTGGTGGTGTGGGTTAGTGTTGCATCATTTAGATCCATTGTTTATAACATCTTTGTCTTTTACAGCTGAGACGAGATTCATAGTTGAACGACGATAATGGTGGATGGTACAGAAATTTAAGTACAAAATTGAAATGAGTGGGAACGTGGATAGTGTATTTAGCATGGGTAATATTATTCTTATAGACATAGAGATTAATTGACCTTGTGTGTAAATTTTTTAAACGATTTTTATACCCTTCACCACACTGTGGTACAGGGTATTATGTCTTTGTGCATATGTTTGTAACAGGCAAAAGGAACGCTATTGAAACCCAAGGATGAACCCTATTGAAATTGGGAAAAATCGGTTCAGACTTAGATATAGCTCCCATATATATTTTCGTCCGTTTTTAGGTAAATGGTGCACCTAAATATCTTTCGATTTGCACGAAATTTGGTACAGCGTACTGAATAAAGCCTAGAATGGTGTGTGTTAAGTTTCGTGAAAATCGGTTCCGATTTAGATATAGCTCCCATATATATTTTGGCACAGCATAATGAATTGGGTCTAGAATGATGTGTGCCAAGTTTCGAGAAAATGGGTTCAGAAATAGCTCCCATATATACTTTCGTCCGATTTAAGGAAAATGGTGTACCAAAGTCCCTAAATATCTTTCGATTTGCACGAAATTTGGCACTGCGTAATGAATTAGAAGTAAAATGATGAGTGTTAAGTTTCCTGAAAATCGGTTCGGATTTAAATATTGCTCCCATATATATTTTCGTCTGATTTAAGGTAAATAGTGTACCAAAGTCCCTTAATATCTTTCGGTCTGCACGAAATGTTTCACAGCGTATTGAATTATGTCTAGAATGATGTGTGTTAAGCTTCCGGAAATCGATTTAGATATAGCTTCTATATCTGGCCAAAAGAAAAATTTAGTATCGGTTGCAGAATGAGATGTTTATGGATCCAATTTCATTTTACTGGTCCTTTAGAAATGCGACGTCTGTTGGGATTCATCTGCTGGATTTACCCAAAGTGGTGAAGGGTATCATATAGTCGGCCCCGTCCGACTTTACTACTTTCTTTACTGGTTATTATTGTCATTGCTATGACGTGTCATATAGGATTTCTGGTAAATAAAGTTTTTATGTTTAAAATTTATTGTTTTTAAATACCATCTCAAATGACCTGTTAAATTTTCGCTATGTTGAAGTTCCTATCCTCAATTTTCTATCCAGAATTTCTCTAATTTGTTTCTACGATTTAAGCAAATTGAAATGCTCATCACCTGGTGAAAGGTACAACAATTCGGTTTGATAGAAAAATAACGATGTTTTTATACCCTCTAGGTGAAGTCTATACTGATTTTTTTTTATTCCGTTTGCAACACCTCTAAATGTTCACCTGAGATCCCATATAGTATATTTCTGGATCATAGTAAATTATATGACGATTTATTATACCCTTTACAACTATGTTATCAGGGTATTAAAGTTTTATGGCCCCAAGAGTTTGTAACGCCGCGAAATATTGGTCCTAGACCCAGTTTTTGGTATACCAATCGACATATCTCGACATGTGTGTCCGTCCGACCTCCATCCGCCTGCCCATTACAGTTTTAAAACACGATACAGCCCACAGTTATGGAACAATCGTCCTAAATTTTACATGTATGACGGCCTAAGAAGACTCCTATTGTCTTTGGTAATTGGTAATATGTGTTATGATATTGTTTTGTATTATGCCACTAGGGAGCGGAAATGTCAAGGACGAAGCCTATAATTTTTATTTTTTGGCGTAAATATTCACCAAGGGAAAATAAAATTTGAACCAGTAAGAAAAATTCAATAGTCGGACGGGGCCGACTATATAATACCCTTCACCACTATGGGTACATACAAGAGGCGCTATTATATGCAATATCATCATTTTAGACTTAATTCATTTCGTGACAATCGGAAAATTTATAGGGACTATGGTGCACCACTTATATTAAATCGGGCAATAATATATACGGGAGATAGACTCAAATAAGTGCGCTGTACCAAATTTCGTGCAAATCAAACGATATATAAGGACTTTGGTACTTCATTTACACAAAATAAGACGAAAAAAAATATGGGAGCTATATCTAGATCTAAACGGATTTTCATCAAACTTAGCACACATTATTATAGATTCAATTCAGTACATTATGCAAAATTTCGTGCAAATCGAAAAATATATAGGGACCTTGGTGTACCATTTGCATAAGATCGGACAAAACTATACATGGGAGCTATATCTAAATCTGAACCGATTTTCACGAAACTTAGCACACATCACTCTGGACCTAACTCAGTACCCTATGCCATATTTCGTACAAATCGAAAGATATATAGGGACTTTGGTGCACCATTTACATAAAATCAGAGTAAAATTCTCTGTCGTTTTATTATACCCTACGCAACTATATTGTCACAGTATTATAGCTTAGTGTGGCCCCAAGAGTTTGTAACGCTGCGAAATATTGGCACCCTATGCCAAATTTTGATGTATAGGCACTTTGGAGCTGCATTTACCTTAAATCGGACGAAAATATATATGGGAGCTATATATAAATCTGACCCGATTTTCTCGAAACTTGGCATACGATATTCTAGACTCACTTCAGTGCAATATGTAAAATTCGTGCAAATCGAAAGATATATGGAGACTTTGGAGCCCCCTTTACCTTAAATCGGACGAAAATATATATGGGAGCTATATATAAATCTGACCCGATTGTCTTGAAACTTGGCATACAATATTCTAGACTCACTGCAGTACAATATGCAAAATTTCGTGCAAATCGAAAAATATATAGGGACTTTAATGCACCATTTACATAAAATCGGAGAAAACTATATATGGGAGCTATATCTAAATCTGAACCGATTTTCTCGAAACTTGGCACAAATAATTCTGCACCTAATTCAGTAATCTGTGCCAAATTTCGTGCAAATCGCAACATATATACGGACTTTGGTACACAATTTAAATAAAATCGGAGAAAACTATATATGGGAGCTATATCTAAATCTGAACAGATTTTCATGAAACTTAGCACATATCATTTTGGACCTAATTCAGTGATCTATATCAAATTTCGTGCAAATCGAATGATATATACCGTCTTTGGGGCTTTTTTTATCTTAAATCGGACGAAACTTAATACGGGAGCTATATCTAAATCTGAACCGATTTTTTTTCCATTTCAATAGAGTTTGTCCTTGGGCCAAATAAGTGACTTGTGCCAAATTTCATCCAAATCGGATCATAAGTGCAACCCGTACTATGTATACAATTTAATATCTACAGACGGACAGACGGACGGACGTGCATAAATCGACATAGAAAGAGATTCTATGCATATTATCACAAGGAACCATGTGTCTATCTCGTTTCCTTTTGCCTGTTACAAACATGTGCACAAAGACATAATACCCTGTACCACAGTGTGGTTAAGGGTATAGTTAATATACCCTTAATACTGTGTAGGAGGGTATAAAATAATTAAACCTGTGTAATTCCGTAGACCTGCAACACAGACTGACACAGTTTTTACTTTTTTAATAAAGAAAAACCTTATATAGGTTTTATTTATTTATTTTTATCTTTTATTTATCTTTTTATTTATTTATTTTTTTTAGTTTTGTTTTTTTTGTCATTTCATTTTATTTCTTCACCCACCAATATTCGTATTTCGTAATTTTGTCTGAATTGACAAGCAACAGTTGTGTGTCCATTAGACCCTTTCCCAAACTGATTATATTACACTCATTTTCCTTATAAATTGTCCGACATTAAATTCAAAAGAAAACAACCAAGAAACGATTTTGCACATCGGAATATTCTTGTCATTGTTTTTTGTTGCTGTTTCTTCCTGTTTTTTGTTTTAGACCTCAGCTGGTGTTTTTACTATAAACATCAAAAATAGTCATCCACAAGACAATCATCACAACCACCAGCAGCAGCAGCAGCAACAACAACTATACAAACAACAAAATCATCGTCATCATCATAACCAACATCGTCGTCGTCGTCACCATCATCATCGAAACAGTAATAACAACAACAACAGCAACACCGAACACTAGTCTTTATCATCGTCATCAGTTGTTCGAAAAGTCGAAAAGTGTTGTTGTTCCCCCTTTTTCTGTTGTTGTTATGCCCCCTTCGAACACGTTTAGCGTTCGTTGTACGGTTGATTGTGTCACTCATATTACGTTTGTATGTAGTAACTGTTTGTTATGTTGTTGCTGTTCTTTTACACTTCCTTCATATTTATGTCAGTTATGTTTTCATATCAAATGACATGACATTAGTTTTACTTGCCACACACACACACAAAAACACACATGTAGAACGTGTGAAATCCCTTTTTTGTATATCCTTTTTGGATTATTTGTTGTTGTTGTTTTTTTTCTATTTATCTATCTGTCTGGCTGACTGTCAAAAAGCCTGGCATAAATGTGCCGGTTTGTGCACTGCAGCTCCTGATTCTTGTTGCATTCCCAAAAGTTATACTCAGTTTTTGGGCAAACCAGAAAACAGTTGACGGAATTCGAAATAAAAATTGAACAACAAGGGCTAACGCTGCAATGCAGTATGGAATTTTTGATGAGTTTTGAAAATATTTTTTTGGAACATACTACGACGATATATTACATACTAATGTGCATATTTGGTTATATCCATTTTTGGCCATAAATGTATGCATTTACAAGCATTTAAAATATACTACCTTTATTTGAATCTGAATATCGCAAGACAGTGCGAAATCAATTTTCATGGCCAACCTATATTTTTTCATAGCCGTTATTTTTTTTAATTTCTAAGGAAACCAAAAAAAAAAAAAAAACAGTGAGCGGAGCAGTATAGTCGGACGGGGCCTACCATACGATACCCTACACAACCACCACGGAAATCTAACTTTCTGCGGATTTTTATTCCGAATATGGGCAATATTTCGTAATAGTTATTTCGATCCACTCCATCCCAATATTATTATCAGATCATCACCGAAAATAATAGGCGTTGTCCTTGACCATACCTGGATTCTCATGGAAAATTTTAAAGCGATCAGCCGATCTTTTCCAAAAACAATAGGGGTCTTCATTGGCCAGAACCCAATCTACATGCAAAGTTTCGTGAAGATTGGTCCATAACTGTGGCCTGTATCGTGTTTACAAATTATAATGTACAGACGGACGGACGGATACACATGTCTAGATCGACTCAGCTAGTCGAGATATGACGATCGGTATACTTAAAGGTGGGTCTAGGACCAATATTGCAGCAATTTACTGTGGAGCAAAACGAGAGTGCCCAGAAACATACAGCAAAATTATTCGCTCCGAGTTACGTCGCTATGACAGACAAGCGTGTAGACTTGATAAGCTGTTGTACAGCTATAAGAAATTAGAACTTATACTTATAAGAAACGCCACATTGATTGCCTTGCGAAAACATGTGAGGTCAACCACTCCTCTTGGATATAATATAAACTTTTCGGGTCCAGGTCCTTAAGGGGTACATATATACCTGTAGAATACAAATTTGGTCATTTTTCACACAAAAGTCTGGGACCATTTGACCATCTAAATATTGACCGATCTTTATCAAAACATGCATGCTTTTTCTCTGGCCCGATTCCCTTCTCCATGCAAAAATTCGTGGTGTTTGAGCTCTGGAGCGACCAGAAGATCTGACAAAAATAAAGTTTTTGGCCCATTTCATCCCCTAAATATTAACCGATCTTTTCCAAAAACAATAGAGGTCTTCATTGACCAGAACCCATCATACATGCAAAATTTCGTGAAAATTGGTCCATAACTGTGGTCTGTATCGTGTTTACAAGTTATAATGGACAGACGGACGGACGGACACACATGTTTTTTTCACACAATGGGTTATACTAACTTCAGTACGGTGTGCAAAATTTTTGTGTCAATCGACCATATTTTGGAGCTTTGGTCGCATAATTTATTCGACTTCGAAGAAATTTGGCACTGCTCATTCATTTGGCCCGGGGACGATATAGGTCCCATATATATTTTCGTCCAATTTAAATTAAATGGTGCACCAAAGTCCATAAATATCATTCGATTTGCACGAAATTTGGCATGACTTACTGAATTGAGCCTCGAGTGATGTGTGCTAAGTTTCGTGAAAATCGATTTAGATATAGCTTCCATATATATTTTCGTGCGATTTTATGTAAATTATACACCAAAGTCCCTATATATCTTTCGATTTGCACGAAAATTGGCACAGCGTACTGAATTAAGCCTAGAATGATGAGTGGTAAGTTTCGTGAAAATCGGTTCAGATTTAGATATAGTTGGATTTTCGGTGGATTTTAGGTAAATAATGAACAAAGTGGCACGAAAATTTGCACAACGTATCGAATTTAGACTAGAATGACGTTATTGCGTTTTGTTGAAATTGGTGCAGATGCAGACATAGCTATCATATATATTTCAAACGGGCGTCTATTTGAGGTTAAATTTTGCTCTAAATCGGTATACGTAATTTTGTCCCATTGTACGCAAACGTCTCTAAACATGCCCAAATGAAATGAAATTTAGCGTAGATTCCAGAAAGGCATAATGATCGCATTTACAAGTTCGTTCCATTTCATGCCAATATTCTTTCGAAAAGGCTGTTAGGAGACATATGTTGAATATACCCAAAGTGGTGAAGGGTATCATATAGTCGATCACGTCCGACTTTACTAATTTCCTTACAGGTTAATATTTAGCGTGAAGAAAGAAGGTATTGTGACAATAAACGAAAATGTTTAAATATATCGGTACTTCAGTCCTTCCTTCAAATATTTGGTAATTCCTAGAAGATGTAATTAGTATTGGACCCACATTAGGTATAGCCTCACATTGCCCTCTAAATTGTGGTATTCTGAAGATTTTATACATATATTACACCCTACCATGCGTTATCAACATCGGACCATGGTTTTGAGATTTAAGGGAAATCCCCATTTGAAATTCATGTGCATTATGGATATGGTATATTCCGTGTATCCCCCATTATTCCTTATATCAGAAGTCTAGAAAATATAACATAGTTACTCGTGGTGTGGGAAACGTATTGCTAATAAATGTCAATTCTCTGTGATAAAAACTTAATATTAAAATTTTTGACAACAATTTAATATTTCTTGTGGTCAGTAGTTTACAAAATGTCCTTGTAAAACATTGTTTGCGCAGGTTCGCTTATTTGTAATATGAGCTATATAAATATCCTACCCATTACCATTGTTATTCACTATAGAATAGTTCATTGTGGGGTGGCGTAGGGGATGATAGATACCAAGCAACGGCTCTGATTGGCTTTAACATGACGAAGTCCAGGCTTATCTTGGTCCCTCTTTCATCTCAATTGTGGACACTGACCTCCCCGCGGTGCCACCAGGGGAGCTGTTCTCATCACCCACGATGCTCTTATATATGCCGAGAGTTCACCCATAAGAACTATAAAAAATGGGTTGAGGCGTCGGGTTAGTTGTCCACTCTCGGAAAACCCAACCTACTATGAAAAAGCTAAGAAAAAGAAAACCAAACCCCCCTAATGTTGACGACACCCGCAAACGTATAAAGGACCACGATCTGCGAATCTGCACTTGCAATGTGCGCACGTTGTACAGAACAGACGCAGTGTTCGCTTTGGCGTATATACTTAAGAAGTACAGAGCCGATATTATTGCCTTACAGGAAATGCGATGGAAAGGGACTGGCGTAAGTAAATAAGACGATTACGCCCTGTATTATAGCTGCCATGAAACGAGACATGAATTTGGCTGCGGATTTATCGTTAACAGGAGAATAAAAGACCTTATCTCCCGATTCACTCCAGTAGATGAACGAATTGCTATAATCCGTATAAAATCGAAGTTTTTTTACATCAGTCTCATTTGCGCCCATGCTCCGATCGAAGATAAAGATGAACAGACCAAAGACATATTTTACGAGCGCCTAGAAACAGCATATGACCGTTGCCCTGGCCATGACATTAAAATTCTGCTAGTAGATTTTAATGCAAAAATCAGAAGGGAAAATATCTTTGGCCCCACCGTCAGAAAATTCAGCCTTCATGAAGAAACATCGGACGAAGGCATGAGGTTGATTGACTTCGCGGCAGAAAAAACATGGTAGTTAGCAGCATCAGATTCAAGCATCTTGATATACACAAGGCCACCTGGATCTCTCCTGATCAAGTAACGAGAAATCAAATTGATCACGTTGTGATAGACGGAAGACATTCATCCAGTGTTTTAGACATCCGATCGATCCGAGGAGCGAATATCGATTCGGACCATTACCTTGTGGCAGCCAAGGTACGCTTGAAGAAAACACTTATTGTCCCGATAATAGTATTGAAGCACAATGGCAAAGAATTGCCCACTCCCTACAAACTGCAGCAAAAAGAACAATTGGGTACCAAAAACCACCACCAATAAACCCATGGTATGATCAGGAGTGTCGTAATGCTACTGATGTGAAAAGCGCAGCGTATAGGGCAACCCTGCAGACAGTATCAACACGTAACGTGGAGAATTATCGGGATAAAAGGAGAGAGGAGAAACGTGTTTTCAGAAAAAAAGGAACAAGAAAAACGTGAGCGTGAGCAAATTGAGATGTACGGAAGTCAGAATGATGTCCAAATTCTACCAACGGGTAAAACACCAAACCGAAGGGTTTGGTGCAGGCACATCCTCCTGTAGAGATGAAAAAGGAAACCTGGTGACAGATACAGACAGAGTGTTGAGGATCTGGAAGGAGCATTTCGAAAAGCTTCTAGTATCAAATAGTGGCGATGAAGAAGATACCCCAGAACCAATAAGAGATGATGGTATAGAATGTATACCACCTAGCCAAGATGAGGTCATAAAAGCATTTAATCGGCTCAAGAACAACAAGGCAGCAGGAGCCGATGTTTTACCAGCCGAACTATTCAAGACTGGTGGCCAGATGTTGGTCAGGAGCATGCACCAGCTGATTAGCACAATTTGGCTAGATGAATGCATGCCCAATGATTGAAACCTCAGCATCCTGTGTCCCGTGCACATAAAAAGGAGACAAAACGATATGCGCCAATTATAGAGGAATAAGTCTCCTTCCGATCGCATATAAAGTGCTATCCATTATGCTGCGTGAACGATTGAAGCCAATGGTCAATGACATCATCGGGCCATACCAATGCGGCTTCAGACCTGGCAAATCCATCGTTGACTAGATTTTCACTCTGCGCCAAATCCTGGAAAAGACCCACGAAAAACACATCGACACATACCACCTATTTGTCGACTATAAAGCCGCATTCGACAGCCCTATCCGTTCAGATGTGTTTAAAGCCATGTCTGCGTTCGGCATTCCTGCAAAATTAATACGACTATGCAGGATAACTTTAAGTGGCACAAGGTCAGCAGTTAAAGTAGGAAAGGACCCATCGGAGCCCTTCAATACCGAACGAGGATTCAGACAAGGTGACAGTTTGTCGTGTGTTCTTTTTAACATCCTGCTGGAAAAGGTCACACGAGACGCAAAGGTGAACAGAAATGGCATTCTGTACACCAAACAACTCGTCTATGCCGATGACATCGATATAATGGGTCGAATATTGCGAGCGGTAACTGCCACCTTTGAACAAATTGAAAAGGACTATGTATAGTTAAACATATATTCCCTATACCTCTCCTTCAATTGATTTTTAATCGTGTGCATAAAAAAAAATATTTATTAACATGGATCTGCTATTTAAAATATATTGATATATATTGAATTACACTACTTACCCTACCACCTACAATCACTTTCCCTTCCGCCTTACATTATATTTTGTTGAACATAAAAATCCAATATCAATGACACACACTTTATTCCGCCCTTAAATAAAAACCCCATTATGGCAGGAAACTAACTACTGGTATATCAGTTTTCCAATTTTTATAATTTCCCATAACACAACGGTGGCACTGAGATGAAAATGTCATTATTTTGGTTTTTAGTTGGAATAGATTCGATGGCAAAGACCCAGCTTCGGGTTTTTTTCTTTCTTTGGCTGCTGCAACTATTCTTACCAACTGCTGTGCTATTTTTCATTCAAACAGTTTTGTTGTCACCCTTCGAACGACACTCTCGCACACACAGATACCGTTTTATTCACAGATAGCCAGTTCTACTAACCTAAACTTACCGTTCAACCATTATCATCATCATCATGGTCTTCATCTTCACTATCATCCGTTTACCGACAACTACTGGGAGATGTCACCAATAATTGGAGCAGTAACATCGAGACTATACCAAAAAAGAATGATGAGAGGGAAAACTGGAAAAACGAAGTATGAAAAAAAAAACACCAAAGGAAACCTTAAGCCAATTGACTATAAATGGATCGTCAATAACAGCAGGAATCTGTTTTTGGCTTAAGTACAGTGTGCCGGTACTGTGCTGGTGCTTTGAGCGTAACACAAAATTGAGAGCAGTAACCCGTAGAGAAGAAACTTCATAAATTTTCTCAATTTCCCCAGACATTTGGTAAAATATCCGCAACGTTACAAACACAACAACAACAGTAATGACAACAATATAACAAAATGCCAATATTAAATATCAGGAAAGTGGCAAAATATGTAGATTGAAATTTTTTAATACTTTCACTTGAGAAAAAAAATCAATGGAAGGAAGGGGAAAGGAATAACGTATTTAAGAGGTAATGTATTATAGACTAATTATTCTTAGAGAACCACTATAAAATGTGGATTTTATACCCTGCAGCATGAGTTGGACTGTCACCCCCTTGCAATACCTCGAAATATTCGTCGGATACCTCATAAAGTATTTATTGCCTTATCACTGCATGTCTGCTGACATAAGCATAGATATCATAATATTAAAGATATCGCTCATTTGCTGCAATACAGGCATAACTAACCAGTAAGAAAAGTAGTAAAGTCGGACGGGGCCGACTATATGATACCCTTCGCCACTTTGGACGTCGCATTTTTACAGGAGCAGTAAAATGAAATTGGATCAATAAACAAGTCATTCTGCAACCGATACTAAATTTTTCGTTTGGTCAGATATAGAAGCTATATCTAAATCTCAACAGATTTTCACGAAACTTAACACACATAATTCTATACCTAATTCATTACGCTGTGCCAAATTGCGGGCAAATCGAGAGATATATAGGGACTTTGGTGCACCATTTACATTAAATCGGACGAAAATATATATGGGAGCTATATCTAAATCTGAACCGATTTTCACGAAACTTAACACACTTCATTCTAGACTTAATTCATTACGCTGTGCCAAATTTCGTGCAAATCGAAAGATATATAGGGACTTTTGTGGTTTATTTACCTTAAATCGGACGAAAATATATATGGGAGCTATATCTAAATCTGAACCGATTTTCAGGAAACTTAACACACATCATTCTAGACATAATTCATTACGCTGTGCCAAATTGCGGGCAAATCGAAAGACATATAGGGACTTTGGTGCACCATTTACATTAAATCGAACGAACATATATATGGGAGCTATATCTAAATCAGAACCGATTTTCACGAAACTTAACACACTTCATTTTAAACTTAATTCATTACGCTATGCCAAATTGCGGGCAAATCGAAAGATATATAGGGACGTTGGTGCACCATTTACATTAAAGCAGACGAAAATATATATGGGAGCATTATATAAATGTCAACCGATTTTCAAGAGTCAGTCAATCACATTACTATCTTGTTGGACCCACCTTTATGTATACCGATCGTCGTATCTCCGTCCGTCCATCCATTATAATTTGTAAACACAATACAGGCCTAGGGGATGAAATGATAACTAGAAGGGCTGTACTGAATATTAGTAATATTTGGAAAATAGGTCAGTGTAAGGAAGAGGTACTGAGTCAGTTGACCTCTAATGGTCCTATTAGAGGTCAATAATAGGACCAGAAATATTGCCCTGACTCGGAATAAACATTCGCAGAAAGTTAGAGTTCCGTGGTAGTTGTGTAGAGTAGGGTATCGTATGGTCAGCCCCGTCCGACTATACTGCTCCGCTCACTTGTTTTAGTATAGATTTCTTAAGTGTCAATTGTTATACATTTAACCACACCGTGGTACAGGGTATTCTGTCTTTGTGCATATATTTGTAACAGACAAAAGGAATCGAGATAGACCTATGGTTCCTTTTGAGAAAATGCATAGAATCACTTTCTGAGTCGATTTACGCATATCCGTCTGTCCGTCCGTCTGGTTCAGATTTAGATATAGCTCCCATATAAATTTTGGTCCGATTTTATGTAAGTGATGCACCACACTCCCAATATTTGTCCGATTGGGACAAAATTTTGCACAGCGCACTGAATCAAATCCATGCACTGAATCAAATCCATATATATATATATATATATATATATAATATTCTTCCGATTTTATGTGAATGATGGACCAAACTCCCAACATTTGTCCGATTGGCACAAAATTTTGCACAGAGTTCTGTATTAGGTCCAGACCGATGTCTGCGATGTTTTGTTAAAATCGGTTCAGATTTAGATATAGCTCCCATATATAGGTTTGTCGATTTTTTGGTGAATGAAAACTCCAAACTCCCAATATTTGTCCGATTGGGACAAAATTTTGCACAGACTCCTGATTTAGGTCCAAACCATATATGTATAAGTTTTTTTTTTTTTGTGAAATCGGTTCAGATGTAGATATAGGTCCCATATA
Source organism: Musca vetustissima (assembly GCF_032173495.1). Lineage (NCBI taxonomy): Eukaryota > Metazoa > Arthropoda > Insecta > Diptera > Muscidae > Musca > Musca vetustissima. The sequence continues at coordinate 13,224 of NW_026880936.1, read as the reverse complement.
TAGTTTCATCCGATTTTTTGTGAATGATGCACCAAACTCCCAATATTTGTCCAATTGAGGCAACATTTTGCACAGAGTACTGAATCATATTAATTATCAGATTTAGATATAAATCCCATATATAGTTTCGTCCGATTTTATGTGAATTATGCATTAAACTCCCAATATTTTTCCGATTGAGAAAAAATTTGCATATTGAATGCTATTGAGAAAAAAATTATGCCTGATTAGGTTTGTTGAATTCGGTTCAGATTTTGGTCTTGTATATATTTTCGTTCGATTTTATGTAAATGGTGGTTACACGAAATTTGGCAGAGGGTATTAAATTGAATATAGTGATTACAAAAAACAAATGGTGTATGCAACGGCTACTCCATTAGCTCCATGTGTTCATATATAGCTCCCATACATAATTTGACTCGATTTCATACAAATGGTACACCAAAGAATCCAAGTCTGTCCGTTTGACATGCAATTGTTCATTGATTTCAGAATGGTATGTGTTTGGGTTTTTCAATTGGTTTAAATATTTGCCTAGGTAGCACATTTAATTTCACCCGATTTCATCTCAATGATCCTCCAAAGATTTTATGACCGTTCTATCAACAGGATATTGTAGATATTAACATGTCTTACATGTACACAAAGTGGTGAAGGGTATCATATAGTCGGCCCCCGTCCGACTTTTGAACTTTCCTTACTGGTTGAATATACACATTTTTTAACGTACTCTATTTTGGGCATTTTAAAAATAGTTTCAAAACAATTAGGTCGTAGTTATTTCATCCCTTGTACTATGTGAAGGTTAATATTTTATGTGTGTAATTGTGTTTGCATCATAAAATCGGTCAAACATTGTTTACGCTCACCGCTTCACAAAAGTTATAAAGAACAAAAATATAATCCTTTTTTCCACTCCATCTATATTTCGTTTGCAATTCTTGTAAAACTATATTTAGTGAATACTTATTCATCCTTTAAGTAAATGCAAACCTAATACACTCCAGCATACATATTGCATGGAATGCATACGTTTATCCTCACACACACACACATCTACATACATATATTAGATGTAGTTGTAACTCTACTGTCTTGACTACTCTTTATGTTCGTCTCTCCACATAAGTGGAATACCATAAACACAAACTACGAAGTTAATACCTTCGGTTAGAGATAGCGTATACAAATACCAACAGCAAAAACAAAGTTGCAATGAGAACATAAAACAAAAACCTATATACATATATAAATATATATATATATATATATATATAATAAAAATATGTTAGCATACGTTTACCTTAATCTTCAGGTATGTATGACTGGCTGGCAGGATATGTTGCAGCTCTATCTTATGAAATATTCACCGAAACCATTGAGATGCCGAAGTAGGGAATGAATACTGCATGTTTTTTTTCATTTCTTTCCTTTTTTAAGTAAAACTACTTGAGGGTTAGTTAAAGTTTTACGAAAAAAATTCTGCAAAACTAAACCAAATAAGTTTCCGAACAAATTTATGTAAAATGCATTTATGTATGTGGGTAGATGCTTATGTGTGTGTGTGTGTATGTTCGTTCAGGGAGTAAATGATTATAAGTTTTCGAAAATATACTACTCTTGAAGTTACGCGTTTCGAAATGTATTAAATATCAGCAAAGTTTTGGATAACTGTATTTTTAAATATCCCAAGAGGGGGCAAAATAAGGGAAGAGATCAATGTAGTAATATAATTAATATTTGCGAACAAATTATAACATTATGCGAAGACCCAAATATATGTATTAAATTGCTTAACAAATAATACTGAAAATAAAATTGCATCGTTGGTGAAGTATTGTGGTAAAAAATACTCGTTAAACGAATAGAAACTAAGAAAAGGAAACGAATGTTCACCGAACTGAAATGAAAATAAACAAGTGCCGAAAATCGGGTGGTACATTTATATGGGGAGCTGTAATCATCATAATCAAAATCCCGAAATACCAAATTATAGCCTTTTCGTTTAGAAAATACGATCACAGTTCTCAAAATAATAAAAAATTCCTTTAGGAAATATTTTGTGCGTAGATGTAAGCCAGCCTCCAAAACTTCGAAATATCAAATGCGAGACTAAAACCCTCAAAATTCTAGAGAGTTTGACAGAACCTTTTGAAGAGGACTATGTCATTAACATGAAGACGGTCGAATATATGGGCTATGACAGCATTTCTACAAAAAGCAATTACGTTACTCTCAATACTCATTTTTGTACATTGTGCGAAATTTCGCATCAATAGGACAAAAGTGAAGACTTTGGGGCACCATTTAATTAAAATCGGACGAAAATATTAATGGAATCTCTATCTAAACTGATTTCAATGAAACTTGCCACAGTTAGGTTACACTACTTTTAGCACGTTTTGTGCATATCGACAATATTTTGGGTCCTTGGTGCATCATTTACTTAAAATCGGAGGTATATATATATATCAGCTATATACAAACCTGAACCGATTTGAAAGAAACTTGCCACACGTTAGGCTATACTAACTTCATTACTTTGTGCACAATTTTGTGAACCGAATTTCAAGAAAACTAACACACATCATTCTAAACATAATTCAGTACGATATTCCAAATTTCGTGCAAATCGGAGGATATACAGGGACTTTTGTGCACTATTTACCTAAACTCAGACGAAAATATATATGGCAGCTATATGTAAATCGGAACCGATTTTCAGAAAACTTAACACACATTATTCGATACTTAATTCAGTAAGTTACGCCAAGTTTCATGCAAATCGAAAGATATAGGGGGAAATCTGAACCGATTTTCAGGAAACTTAACAAACATTATTTGATACTTAATTCAGTAAGTTACGCCAAGTTTCATTCAAATCGAAAGGTATATAGGCGGGCTTTGGTACTCCATTTAAATCGGACGAAAATTTATATGGGAGCTATATCGAAATCTGAATAGATTTTCAAGAAACTTACCACCCATTATTCTATACTGAATTCAGTAAGTTACGCCAAGTTTAATGCAAATCGAAAGGTATATAGGAACTTTGGTGCACCATTTACATAAAATCGGACGAAAATATATATGGGAGCTATAGGGAAATCTGAACCGATTTTCCCTAAACTTACCACTCATAAAAAAAAGAAAATCAGCCGCAGATCCTTGCTAGAAATTTTTGAAGACACTGCCATACTGTCCGGGCAGTCCGATCCAAGCCGTGGATCGTGGATTAAAAACAGATGTCGGGACCGCAGCCACTAACGATTGACGAGTATAGAAAAAGAAACAGGCTAAATAGTGCAAGAGAGGATGATCACTCTAGACATCATTTAGTACCTAATGTCAAATATCGTGAAAATCGAAAGATATATGGGTACTTTGGTGCACCATTTACCTAAAATCGGACGAAACTAAATGTGGTACCTATATCTATATCTGAACCGATTTTTCCCAATTTCAATAGGTTTCGTCCTTGGACCCAATAAAGGAGCTGTGCCAATTTCATCCAATTCGAATCAAAAAAGGGACCTGTAATTTATTTACAATTTTACATGGACAGACAGACGGATGAACGGATATACATAAATCGACCTAAAAACGATTCTATGCACATTCTCAAAAGGAACCACGTGTCTATCTCGTTTCCTCTTGCCTCTTATAAACATATGATAAAGACATGTACCCTGTACCACAGTGCAGTGAATGGTATAAAAAACGCCGCCTTGTTTGGTCCCCAAAAAAATTCCCCAAAAAACCATGCCTTACATTAGTCACCACAAAATTTCCTCTAGAAAACCATGCTAGATACCATTTTATAACTTGTTTGATTATACCCTATACAACTATATTGTCAGGGTATTATAGCTTTGTGCAGCCCCTAGAGTTTCTAACGCCGCGAAATATGGGTCCTAGACCCACATTTAAGTATACCGGTCTTCATATCTCGACTAGCTGAGTCGATCTAGACATGTGTGTCCGTCCGTCTGTCCATTATAATTTGTAAACACGATACAGGCCACAGTTATGGACCAATCTTCATGAAATTTTGCATGTATGATGGGTTCTGCCCAATTAAGACCCCTATTGTTTTTGGAAAAGATCGGTTACTATTAAGGGGATGAAATGGATCAAAAACTTTATTTTTGTCGGTTTTTCTGGTCGCTCCAGAGGCCGCAATTATGGCCCAAACACCGCGAAATTTTGCATGGAGAAGGGGGTCGGGCCAAAGAATAAGCATGGATGTTTTGATAAAGATCGGCCAATATTTTGCGGGTCAAATGAACCCTGACTTTTGTGTGAAAAATTACAAAATTTGTATTCTATAGCGTATATATTTACTCCTGAAGGATATAGACCCGAGGAGTTGATAGCATATCCAAGAGGAGTGGTTGGCCTCTAAATTGATACCAATTATATTGTCGTATGTACTCGGATGTGGGAGTTATACGTAAATATTTACAAGTACTTACGTATTCAGATATTATTTGATAAACCATTACCACACTAGAGGGCGAAAATATAACTCGGATCGCTTTGAAATGTTCCGTGAGGTTCTAGTTATGGTCACGGACCACGCCTTGACCAGATAATAATTTTGGGATGAAGTGGACCGAAAACTTATTTTTTTGTGTTTTTTTTTTCAATTCGATCTATAGGCTACAATTATAAGCCGAACATCACAACACAACCCTCGGTGAAGGGAATATGGACAAGTAATTAGAAGGGCTGTGCTGAATATTGGTAATATTCGGAAAAGATGTCAGTGTAAAAGAGGGTGCAACTATCATGAAATAATACCCAGGCTTTGAATAAAAATTCACAAAAAGATAGAGTTCTGTGGTAGTTGTCTAGGGTATCGTACGGTCAGCCTGTCCGACTATACTGCTCCGCTCACTGGTTTTTGGTTTATTTGTTTGATTCCTAGTAATTACGGAATCAAAAAGTAAGAACAAGTTATTAATATCACATTTGTTAATAATATGTTTGCCGCTTATTTTTGCCAGCTATATTATATCCCACTCACTTTGTTTTATTAAAAATAGAATGTGTTTATTTTTCTCTAGGAAAGCCAACAACATTACACACATTCAAAATGCAGTACAAAGTTTTTTTATTTACCTATCAAAATAACCGCATAGAAATGGAAACTAAAATAAACACATATATTCGTATTGGTGTAATTATAGCCTGTCATCAGAATGTAATTAAAACATATGTTGTCGATCACAACAAACCTAATAACATAGTCATCAACGTATCTAAACATCAACATTCAATTCATATCTAAATAAGGGTTTGGAAAACAAATCGGCCAACATTTTCATATATTTCCCTGAAAACACACACACAGCGAAAAAAAAATAATAATATGTAATGAAGTAATCAATGATAACATATTTGTATAGTGTTGTATGGTCATTATTGAAACCATGAAAACATATTTGATTAGGTGTGTGTAACTGTGTGTGTATGTGAGGAGAGGTATGTTATTAAACATTTTAATATGAAATTTGAGTACACAATTATAATTATTGAAATGTAATATTTGTTATAGTAAATAGCACATTGTATATTAATGAGTAATTCCCAACAGGTTATACTGCGGAACATAATGGACATACTGTCAATTATATCAAAATTTGTTCACAATGCAACAGATAATCGGCAAGTTATTTTTTTCCGTTTACCATGGATTACGTATGAAATATAATATACCAAAGGAAAACGATTAAACCAATCACAATTCTTTATTTTTATACCATACACAACTCTGTGATTCAGGATGTGCATTTTCACACACCCGTTGCTATTTATACCCTTCACCATACTGTGGTACAGGGTATTATGTCTTTGTGCATATGTTTGTAACAGGCAAAAGGAAACGAGATACACACATGGTTCCTTTTGAGAATATGCATATAATCTCTTTCTAAGTCGATTTATGCATGCCCGTCCGTCAGTCCATATTAAATTGTAAACAAAGTACATATATCATTTATAGTCCGAATTGGATGAAATTTGGCATAGGTCACTTATTTGGCTCAAGGGCGAAACCTATTCAAATTGGGAAAAATCGGTTCAGAGTTAGATATAACTCCCATATATATTTTCGTCTGATTTAAGGCAAATGGTGCACCAAAGTCCCCATATATCCTTCGCCTTGAATTGATGTGCTAAGTTTCGAAAACATCATTTCAGATTTAGATATAGCTCCTATATATATATATATATATGTTCGTACGATTTAAAGTAAATGGTTCACGAAATTTGGCATAGCGTAATCAATTGGGTATTGAATGGTGTGTGTCAAGTTTCGTGAAAATCGGTTCAGATTTAGATATAGCTCCCATATACATGATGTGTGCTTTGTTTCGTAAAAATTGGTTCAGATTTAGATATAGCTCCCATATATATGTCCGTCTGATTTAAGGTAAATGGTGCACCAAAGTACCTATATATCTTTCGATTTGCCCGAAATTTGGCATAGAGTAATGAATTAGGTATAGAATAATGTGTGTTAAGTTTCGTGAAAATCGGTTCAGATTTAGATATAACTCCCATATATGTCTGTCCGATTTAAGGTAAATGGTGCACCAAGGTACCTATATATATTTCGATTTACATGAAATTTTGAACAGCGTACTGAATTAAACCTAGCTAAGTTTTGTGAAAATCGGTTAATGTTTAAATATAGCCCTCATATATATTTTCGTCCGATTTAAGGTAAATGGTGCACGAAAATACCTATATATCTTTCGATTTGCACGAAATTTGTCACTGCGTACTGACTTAAACCTAGAATGATGTGTGCTAAGTTTCGTGAAGATCGGTTCAGATTCAGATATAGCTTCCAATATATTCATATGTAAATATAACCCCTATATATTTTCGTCTGCGTTCATGGAATTTGTGCACCAAATCAAAAAGGTTTCTCCTATCGAGATGAAATTATGGATTGCGCATTGTGCTGCAGTTTACTAGATGACGTATGCCACGGTTGCTCGATTATGTCGTGATTTACATATAGCTTCCATACACAATTTTGATACATTTCATATCAGAATGGTATGTGTATGTTTTTATACCCTCCACCATAGTATGGAGGGTATATTAGTTTTGTTTTTCCGTTTGTAACACATCGAAATAATCATTTCCGACCCTATAAAGTATATATATTCTTGATCAGCTAAAATTCTATGACGATATAGCCATGTCCGTCTGTCTGTCTGTTGTAATCACTCTAGCGTCTAAACGCATTGCGATAGATCGCCAAAATTTTGCATAGAGTCGCCCTTTGTCTGCAGGCAGGTCAAGTTCGAAGATGGGCTTTATCGGTCCACGTTTAGGCATAGCTCCTATATAAGGGTACCACCCAATTTTCGATATTTTGAGGTTCTTGAGCGCGTTTTTCAACCGAATTAGGTGAAATTCGGTACTTTGAGTTCTTATTGGGTAGCAAATCTCTATACTAAAAATTATAAATATAGGTCAATTTTTTCGAGTAACCCCCATGTAAGGGTACCTCCCAATTTTCGGTATTTTAGGGTTCTTGAGCCGAACCGAATTCGCTGAAATTTGGTATATTGGGTTCTTATTGGGTACCACATTTCCCCACTAAAAATTATAAATATAGGTCCACTTTTTCTGGTAGCCCCCATATAAGGGTACCTCCCAATTTCCAGTTTTTGGAGGGTTTTGACCGTATTTTTTCTCCGAATTGGCTGTAATTTAGTAATTTCTGTTATTATTGGGTAGCAAATCTCTCCACAGAAAATTATAAATAGAGGTCAATTTTTTCGGGTAGTCCCCTTTTAAGGGTACCTGCAATTTTCGATATTTCGAGGTTCTTGAGCGCGTTTTTAACCGAATTCGCTGAAATTTGGTATTTTGTAGTCGTATATGGTAACAAATTTCCCCACCAAAAATTAATAATATTCACCCCTTTTTAGGGCTAGTCCCCATATAACCCCCTTTTTTATATTAAAATAGTTATCTGATTTGTTCCGTGTGTTGCGGTTGGGTAGTCGTTACGGGGAATAGTCAATTTTTACCCTACAAAGACTATTTAGCCATCTGTTGCAAGCATTCCTCAATATAGTTATACTTCCTGAAAAAAAGAATTGGGATAAACAATTAAAATATTGGGTTCAATATTGGCATATACCGGTCATTAATTAAGCATAGCCCTCATATAATGATATCCCCAAATATTCACCATTTTCCTACACTATGTAATCAATATTAGTCCCCCTTTAGGCATACCCTTTTGTAATCTAAATTACAGTAGTTTGAGGATTTTATACTCTACCATGCGTTATCAGTATCAGTCCACTTTTTGGATCTTGCAGATTTTAGGAAAAATCCCTATTAAAAATTCCTGAAGTTTGTATTTGGTGTACATAATGGTTTACATAAATCGGTTTGTTGATTTATCGGTATATACCCACTTTTTGGTATGTTCCCTATATTTTCATTAAATGTATCTGTCAGTATAACTATGGTGGAGGGTATCAAAAGTTCGGCCCGGCCGAACTTAACGCTTTTTCACTTGTTTTTTTTAATCGTTCAAATACCTACATAGATCACACATTTAATTTCTCCCTATTTCAATTCAATGGTCCTCCAAAGATGCTAAGTCTCTTCTATTTACAGGATATTGTATATATTAGCTACTCTGGTATGTACCTAAAGTGGTGAAGTGTATCATATACAGGGTGAGATAAAAAACTTCAACAAAGTCAAACGTCATAATATTTATTTATTTTTTTTTTAATTTTATTGAATGAATGCAAAAAATGTCGGAATCAGCATTAAATTTTAGAATAATTTTGAATTTGTTCGAATTGGTCGCCTTTGGCACGAATTATGGCGTTCATATGGCCAATATCACACCGTCACATGCTGCCCAAATGTTATTCTGCTGTATTTTTGCCCATTCCCGGCGAAGTGCTTGCTTGAGTTGATCGACACTTTGTCATTTTTTAGTGCCAACCTTGCTTTCCAAAATACTCCAGACACAATAGTCCAACGGATTCGTATCCGGAGATTTTGGTGGCTATTGCGCGCTGGAAATGAAGCGAGGAACCACATTTTGTGGCCATTCTTGTGTAGTGCGTGCTGAGTGCGATGGAACTGAGTCCTGTTGCAATGTCCAAAGTCTGCGGCCAAAATATTTGCGTGTCCAAGGATTTAATACCACCTTCAAAGTATTTTCGCGATAATATTCGGCATTTATTCTGATGCCAGTGTCGATTAATACGAGCGGAAAGTGACCGTCGACGCTTGAGTTCTTTTGGCCAACCGAAGGTGCACTTTTCGAGCTGACCTCTTTGGCAAGTAAACATAATAAATTTGTTTGTTTACAAACTGCTGTATAACGAATATTTTATCAGCCAAGCAACTCTTTAGCTCTTATGGGTCTATTTTATTTCTGTTGTGGTGAAAGTTCTTGTACTTTTTGAAATTTCAATGGATGTACCGCGAGTTCATTTTTCAATATTTGCCCAATGGAATATCGCGATAAGTTCAGCTCATGAGCCATTCTTCGGACACTGTGACGCGGGTTTCGATCAAGTCGCTTCTTTACTTTCCGAACCATTTCTGCTGATGTTGCAGTTTTCTTCCGTCCACTTCCTTGATGTCGGGCTACGCTACCAGTATCACGGTAACGAGCGATGGTACGAGACACAAAAGATGTATACACATTTAAATGCACTTGAGGTTTTATGGGGTCGGAAATGATTATTTCGATGAGTTACAAAGGTAAAAACAAATTTAATATACCCTCCATACTATGGTAGAGGGTATAAAAATAGAAAGTCTACGTTGCTGTATATTGTGTGTAATTTACTTTACTGTTACAGCGGTAATTTACTTTACAAACCAGTAAGGAAAGTAGCAAAGTCGGACGGGGCCGACTATATGATACCCTTCAACAGATGAATCCTAACAGACGTCGCATTTTTAAAGGACCTGTAAAATGAAATTGGATCCACCGATACTTAATTTTTCATTTGGTCAGATATGGAAGCTACATCTAAATCTGAACCGATTTTTAGGAAAATTAACACACATCATTTTAGACCTAATTCATTACGCTGTGCCAAATTTCGTGTAAATCGAGAGATGTATAGGGGCTTTGGTGCGCCATTTACATTAAATCGGACGAAAATATATATGGGAGCTTTATCTAAATCTGAACCGATTTTTCCCAATTTCAAGTGGGTTCGTCCTTGGGTCAAATAAGTAACCTATGCCAAATTTCATCCAAATCGGATCATAAATCGACCTGTACTTTGTTCACAAAAATACATGGACGGACAGACGGACATGCGTAAATCGACTTAGAAAGTGATTCTATGCATATTCTCAAAAGGAACCATGGGTCTATCTCGATTCCTTTTGCCAGTTACAAACATATGCACAATGACATAATACCCTGTACCACAGTGTGGTGAAGGGTATAAAAAATATATTCATAGCTAACAATGCACGTTTGATTGGCATCTGTATCGTTACACATTTATAATTTATGACGAATCACAGAAAACTATTAATTCTTTCAAACAATATTTGATACTGATGAATAATATATGCTTTAAGCATTCAAAATTATTAAGAATATAAACTACCGATATGTAATTTAGTTTTAAATTTGTCTTAATTTGATCTGTCTTGCAAATAGCATATTTTGTTTTAAAAATAATTTCACATTAGCTAATATATTTTTATTTTCCTATTGCAGGTCATGAATGTCCCATCGATATAGAAGATCACACACTACATCGATATAGAAGACCACACCATAATGTTGGATATAATCGGAAACTTTAGTAAACGAACTATAATTATACCTTGTATATTTTTTAAACAATAAATATTTGAAAAATAAAAAAACTCTTTACTTTTCTAAATATTGGTTCAAAATTCAATGGGCGGAAACCCACCTGTAAATGCTACGCCTAAAAGTATGCTTTGAATTTTGCTTACTACAAATCATAAGTATATATGAAAGGGTAACACTGGCAAAGACATGTAAATAGCGCCATCTATTGATTTACATGACCCTGAATACGAAAATATTTTTGAATTCGCTTCAAATTCTGTGAAAATGACAATGTGTTAAATTTTTTTAAACGGCTAGAAATTGGCATGAGGTTTGAAGTAACACTTTGGGGGTGACGTATGATAATGTCTGTTACATACTCTTTGTGATATCTATATCTAGTAACAATTTTAGTCAGTTCTAAATGAAATATAGCTGGCATAAAATTTTCCGCCCGATTTTATGTAGATTGTGCACAAACGACAAACCAAAGCACAACGTACCGTAATGAATATTGACTCACTGGTGTCAATTTTGGTGGATATCGATTAAAAATGAAATATAGCTCTCATATATAGTGTCACCCGATTATATGTAAATTGAGCTTCAAACTTAATTTTTTGGAGAGGTGAATATTGTTCAAATTTATTGTGTCTTAGATATAGCTCCCACATATGTATTTTTGTGCGACCTAATGTAAATTGTGCATCAAAAGCTCTGTAGGGTATGTAGTAGTTAGTCTCTTTCTAATTTCTAATTGCTTTAAAATTTGATTGCGGCGAAATACATTGCCATGGAAAAGGGTAACACTGGCAACGACATGTCAATTTTCAAAGAAGATAGGAATTTCAAAAATTCACTTGGCGAATTTTGATCTAGTGATTCAATAGATGGCGCTAATAACATGTCATTGGCATGGTTGCCAAGTCGACCGAATACTATAAAATAATGGGATAGTGAAAAATGCGTTTAAATGCACAGATATGTATATTTTGGTAATTGAAAAGAAAATTACAATTGAGAAAAAATAAAATAAAACACAAAGGATATGTATTTGTTATAAATTAATAATTTTTTATTAAAGGAAAAACGAAAAAAGGATTATAAAACAATACAGAGAATTATAAAAAATAAAGAGAATTATGAATTAATAATAACAATAAATTTATTTAAAAAGTCTTACATTTAGTGAAGTAAATTGCAATTACATAGAAAAAAAATTAATAATTTTATTGGTATTATTATGGAATTAATACAATTTATTAGAGAACATTTTGTATATATAAGTGGTGAGAATTTATATCCATGGAAACGGAATATAGCAAACAGCAACTGAAAAAAAAATAAATAATAAAAAAAATATATTAAAATATAATCTAAAACAAGTAAAACCGTGTCAGTCAGTATTGCCGACAGATGTATACGATATATAACTTCAGCTGGTGCACTGCGGAGATCAACGGAATTAGCATTTTTTTAAACATATTACGATTTAGATCAAATTTGATATTGCATTCTCTTGATATTGGTTTAAAAACATTTGCCAAATTTGGACACTTTTTGGTGGAGGTACTACAAAGAGTGGAGTGACGAGACCCATTTTCGGTCTTGCTTTAGGTCTGTTGAAAATATATGTTATACTAAATTTGGGTATTTCGTTCGCTTAATATGAAATTTTGACTGTTTGTGGGGAGTGGACGGATAATCTAAATATATTTTACAAGATTTGTTAAACGCTCAGATAGTGCTTAAATCGGATGATCTGTTCGTATGATATTATAAAACACACTTTCAGCATAATTCTAGCTCTTCTTGAAATTCTAGCTCTACCGGTTCGCCAAATACAAATGGTATCACATTTAGTACTTATTGTACCGTTCTAGTTCGAATTTCCTAAAACCCACCTTTGGACCAAGAATGGCCCTCACCCAAAATTTCAAGATTCTTCAGCCGTTTCGTCTGGGCGTTGATGGATCGTTAAATCAGTCAGTCAATCACTTTACTCTTTTATTAGTATAGATTATTTAATGCTTATATATATTTTTTATTTGTCTTTTATTTTTCATTCCAGGTTTTTATGAATTATATATGCTCGAATTTCCGTATGATGACAATCGAAAACGATATACAAATTATTTGAAAATATGGCAGGCCCGCCGATAAGGATCAATATATATTTTGGAATTATTCTCATCTCTCAATCATAAAATTCCACAAGGAAGGATTGCAATCGAATATAGTCCAAATAAGTGGGCTACGTTGTTAAGAAAATTATTTCTTAAAATTTATATTTAATAAATTTTTTAAATGTGTATATTTTTTTACAAAGAATATTAAATGAAAAATAAAGAAAAAATGAATTTACTAAAAATACTATTTGTTTTTATTTACGG
>NW_026880935.1:0-33285 GCF_032173495.1 Musca vetustissima | reverse complement strand
TACATGTTTTTGCATATTTACTTAACAAGTTGATCACTGCTATCCATTTTGTAAAGTCTTGGCATCTTTTTGTCTCAAGCCTAATGTTCTGGAGTCATTCATTCGTTCTATTTCAATAGAGGCCATCTTAAACGTAATTTTTAATTTCCGTAATCCATATTCTATGCAGCTTGTGGAAATATTTATATCATTTGCTCTCAACAGTTTAGTTTTTATGGCTTTGGGGGTAATTCCAGGTTGACTTTCTATATAGAACTCGATCAGACTTGTGGTGTCAACAACTTAGTTCTATTTCCTCCACGCTTATTTTCCTTCAATGTTCCAAAATTTTGTTTGTAATTACTTCACATTGTCGAGAGTTTACTGTTTTGGATGTTCACATTATCCATAGTTGGAAAATAACGCTCAATACACAAGCGACATGACATAAAAAATTTGATCGAATCCAAAAGATGCAACCTTAAATTCTTACCGCCTTATTCTCCAATGCTAAATCCAATCGAAAGTGCATTTTCAAAAATAAAATTATGTCCTAGAGCTGAGCTGTGTGACGTTTCAATGGAACATAACATTGTTGATGTAATCGAGCGAAGTATTCAAAAGCTTACTCGGCAAGATTGTTCTAACTACGTTATGGACATGGTTTTGAAAATCCCACAAGCTGCAAGTCGGGAACCCCTTCATCAAGATAAGCAGTTACCTTATCATCAACAATTTATTAAGTCAAATATGTATTTCGCATTTAGGACCGGGTATTCAATTCTTGTTCTTAAATATTTATTTATTAAAATGTCAAGAAATACCCCAGTTTGTATTACTATTTATTTAGTTTTATGTAGTAAAGATATTAAATGAAATCACACCGAATTAAAGAATGCTTATGTTAATTACATAGCCATACAACAATATTTGTTAATATTCTTTGATTTAATTTTCAAATATTGGTTTAAAATTACTGCAAATATTATATTTCCTTAGATAAGAATAAAGGTTTCATTTAATTTGGAAAAAGTTTCATTCTATTTGTAAAAGGTTTCATTTCAATTGGAAAAGGTTTCATTCTATTTGTAAAAGGTTTCATTTCAATTGGAAAAGGTTTCATTTAATTTGGAAAAGGTTTCATTTCATTTGGAAAAGGTTTCATTTAATTTGGAAAAGGGTTCATTTAATTTGTAAAAGGTTTCATTAAATGAAACCTTTATTCTTATCTAAGGAAATATAATATTTGCACTAATTTTAAACCAATATTTGAAAATTAAATCAAAGAATATTAACAAATATAGTTGTATGGCTATGTAATTAACATAAATATTCTTTAATTCGGTGTGATTTCATTTAATATCTTTACTACATAAAATTAAATAAATAGTAACACAAACTGGGGTATTTCTTACATTTTAATAAATAAATATTTAAGAACAAGTATTGAATACCCGGTCCTAAATGCGAAATACATATTTGACTTAATAAATTGTTGATGATAAGGTTACTACTTATCTTAATGAAGGGGTTCCCGACTTGCAGCTTGTGGGATTTTCAAAACCATGTCCATAACGTAGTTAGAACAATCTTGCCGAGTAAGCTTTTAAATACTTCGCTCGATTACATCAACAATGTTATGTTCCATTGAAACGTCACACAGCTCAGCTCTTGGACATAATTTTATTTTTGAAATCTCCTTTAGCATTTCCAATGCTAAAGGAGAATAAGGCGCTAAGAATTTAAGGTTGCATCTTTTGGATTCGATCAAATTTTTTATGTCATGTCGCTTGTGTATTTGAGCGTTATTTTCCAACTCTGGATTGATTTTGTCAAAAAAAAAAAAATTCTATAAACAATTTAAATCTGTCTGCATTGACACTGGAATTAGAAACGATTGTGTGATGTACAACTCCCGCGTTGTTTATTGCTGCAATTATAGTGACATTACGACCTCTGACCGTAGGCAACACAATGTGTGCTCTTGTTCCTTGTCTTGAACGGGCTTGGGTTCTTCGTATGTGAAGATTAAATCCACACTCATCAATGAATATAAATTTTTCTCCTTGTTGGGGTATCCATTTTGTAAAGTCTTGAGCATATTTTTGTCTCAAGCCTAATGTTCTGGAGACATTCTTTCGTTCTATTTCAATAATGGCCTCTATTGAAATAGAACGAACGTAATTTTTAAATTCCGTAATCCATATTCTATGCAGCTTGTGGAAATATTTATATCATTTTCTCTCAACAGTTTAGTTTTTATGGCTTTGAGGGTATTTCCAGGTTGACTTTCTATATAGAACTCGATCAGACTTAAAACTTGTGGTGTCAACAACTTAGTTCTATTTCCTCCACGCTTATTTTCCTTCAATGTTCCAAAATTTTGTTTGTATCTTCTTATAAATGTTTTTTCGGAATTTATGTTTATGCAGGTTAAATTTGCAGCCTCGGAAATGGTTCTCCTCTCTTCATAGAATTTAAATAATAACAATTTCATGTCTTTTGTTATACTGACCCAATTTGTTTCGGGGTCTTGTAGATGTAGCTTCGGTAGATTCTGGAGCATTTCCACTTGCAATACTTGGCGAAGATATTGATTCTTCCTCAGGTTCCCAATTATCAGAGCTTCCCGAGCTAAAATCAGGTTCGCATTTATTTTAAACGTTGCTATTTTTAAATACAGTGAACTCTCGATAATGTGAACATCCAAAACAGTAAACTCTCGACAATGTGAAGTAATTACAAACAAAATTTTGGAACATTGAAGGAAAATAAGCGTGGAGGAAATAGAACTAAGTTGTTGACACCACAAGTTTTAAGTCTGATCGAGTTCTATATAGAAAGTCAACCTGGAAATACCCTCAAAGCCATAAAAACTAAACTGTTGAGAGAAAATGATATAAATATTTCCACAAGCTGCATAGAATATGGATTACGGAAATTAAAAATTACGTTTAAGATGGCCTCTATTGAAATAGAACGAAAGAATGACTCCAGAACATTAGGCTTGAGACAAAAATATGCTCAAGACTTTACAAAATGTATACCCCAACAAGGAGAAAAATTAATATTCATTGATGAGTGTGGATTTAATCTTCACATACGAAGAACCCAAGCCCGTTCAAGACAAGGAACAAGAGCACACATTGTGTTGCCTACGGTCAGAGGTCGTAATGTCACTATAATTGCAGCAATAAACAACGCGGGAGTTGTGCATCACACAATCGTTTCTAATTCCAGTGTCAATGCAGACAGATTTAAATTGTTTATAGATTTTTTTTTTTTTTTTTTGACAAAATCAATCCAGATTTGGAAAATAACGCTCAAATACACAAGCGACATGACATAAAAAATTTGATCGAATCCAAAAGATGCAACCTTAAATTCTTACCGCCTTATTCTCCAAAGCTAAATCCAATCGAAAATGCATTTTCAAAAATAAAATTATGTGCAAGAGCTGAGCTGTGTGACGTTTCAATGGAACATAACATTGTTGATGTAATCGAGCGAAGTATTCAAAAGCTTACTCGGCAAGATTGTTCTAACTACGTTATGGACATGGTTTTGAAAATCCCACAAGCTGCAAGTCGGGAACCCCTTCATTAAGATAAGTAGTTACCTTATCATCAACAATTTATTAAGTCAAATATGTATTTCGCACTTAGGACCGGGTATTCAATTCTTGTTCTTAAATATTTATTTATTAAAATGTCAAGAAATACCCCAGTTTGTGTTACTATTTATTTAATTTTATGTAGTAAAGATATTAAATGAAATCACACCGAATTAAAGAATGCTTATGTTAATTACATAGCCATACAACAATATTTGTTAATATTCTTTGATTTAATTTTCAAATATTGGTTTAAAATTACTGCAAATATTATATTTCCTTAGATAAGAATAAAGGTTTCATTTAATTTGGAAAAAGTTTCATTCTATTTGTAAAAGGTTTCATTTCAATTGGAAAAGGTTTCATTCTATTTGTAAAAGGTTTCATTTCAAGTAAAAAAGGTTTCATTTAATTTGGAAAAGGTTTCATTTAATTTGGAAAAGGTTTCATTTAATTTGGAAAAGGGTTCATTTAATTTGTAAAAGGTTTCATTTAATGTGGAAATGCTATATGTGTATGAGTACGAGTGGTATGCTTCATTGTTGTTGTTGGTTTCGTTAATACCTTCTTAATGCTCGAATGTCACACTTTGAAACAACAACAAAACGAATTGACACTGGACTACAAAAAACCAGAAAGATGAAGAGTAATTACAGAGTTAAATTAATAAGGTGTTATTCAAAAAGGTGAATCAAAGTATATTGAAATTGAGTTATGTATCTGATTTGAAGTAAGACCAACAATTGGAACCAACTCAGAATGGCTATTTTAAAAGCAGTGCCCGCATGTTCTTAATAACCGACCAATCAGTACTTCTGAAGTACAATTACTGTGATAATCATATAAATTATCGAAGTGTTAATTTTTCTGATGAATCTGATTCCGACTTTTAAAACTGAAATCTACGAAATTTTCTTTGTTCGAACTGTACGTAAATCAACAATGAATCGCTACCAATTTCCATTTATGGTATAAAACAAAAAATAAATAAAAAATAAGTCCATGGTTCTTAGCCCTGGCAATTGTGGTGGCATCGAGAGTTATCGGCGTCAGTCGTGGCCAAATAAATTGTTGGCACAATTAACCGCAATGAAAATGTTCAAAATGCTTTGATAAGCGTTGCAATGCTATTTACACTGTTGGCGTCACGCTGTTGATTGTGCTTCTTTCTATGGCTGCCTCGTTTTTGTTGCGATTTTGGCACTAACCAGGTACGTTTGTTGGGTATCTTATGCTATCGGAAGACATAAGTAGGTAGGTAGGTATATTAGATGGAGACGTTTAAAGGTAGTGAATTAATTAAATGAAAGCAGAAAGGGTTTGAATTTTTTGCAACAACTACTCGTTGGGGTACTTGAAAGATCATAATATAATGACATACAGTAAAAATCGGATTTTATAAAAATCATCCTATCGTAGTTACCCACCTTATCTAAAACATGCCCTCCCATTAAACATTATGTTTTTGTACATTTGTTGATGTTGTTGAAATAAATGTCGCCATACATATGTATGTTCATATCGAATTCAAACATCTGCTCTTCCTCACAATAATGAACAGGAAAAGTAAACGGAAAAAATGAAAACTGGAATGCATTTGAAAATTTTTATGTAATGTCAAATGATAATGCTATGGAAGCACAAAAACTAACAACTACGAAGAGCGACAATGTTTTGGTATTTAATTAACCCTAAAATGTCGACCATAATTATTTTATAAAAAGATAAGAAATTTAATTTTTATACCCTTCACCACACTGTGGTACCGGGTTTTATGTCTTTGTGCATATGTTTGTAACAGGCAAAAGTCAACGAGATAGACAAATGGTTCCTTTTGAGAATATGTATAGAATCACTTTCTGAGTCTATGTATGCATGTCCGTCAGTCCGTATATATATGTTAAATTGTAAACAAATTTCATCCAAATCGGACCACAAATACGACTTGTACGCAATTATGATCCGATTTGGATGAAATTTAGCACAGCTCACTTATTTAGTTCAAGGACGAACCCTATTGAAATTGGGAAAAATCGGTTAAGATTTAGATATAGCTCCGAAATATTGTTTTGGCGTATGACGTGTGCCAATTTTCGAGAAAATCGGGTCAGATTTATATATAGTTCCCACATATATTTTCGTCCGATTTAATGTAAACGGGGCACCAAAATCCCTATATATCTTGCGATTTGCATAAAATTTTGCATGGTGTACTTTAAATGACTTGTGTCAAGATTCGAGAAAATCGGTTCAGATTTAGATATAGCTCCCCTATATAGTTTTGTACGACTTAAGGTAAAGGGGGCACCAAAGTCCCTATATATCTTTCGATTTGCACGAAATTTGAAATAAGAAACTGAATTAAGTCTAGAATGACGTGTGCTAAGTTTATACAAAATCGGGTCAGATTTATATACAGGTTTGCCCATATTCGACGGACCCATGATTTTTTTTAAAAAAACAAAGAAAACAAATTTGGCGGTTGGCAATGTTAGTCATTTAATTTGTTCTAAGTTGATTTGTTTACATCAATTTTTGAATATGATATCTCTCAAATGGACGCCTCTGGCGTTGATGACGTATTGTGCCCTTTTTGCTGCATTTTCCATCGTTTTTGCCTATGTTTCGGCTGGAATAGCCGCTATTTCTTCACGAATGTTGTCCTTGAGCTCTTCTACGGTCCTTGGCTTGTTAACGCAAACCTTTGACTTCAAATATCCCCACAAGAAGAAGTCAGGCGGCGTCAAATCGGGCGAACGCGGTGGCCAGTCCAAATCACCACTTTTCGACATCAAACGGCCCGGAAACAAATTCTTCAGAAAATCGATTGTTATGCGACTTGTGTGCGGTGGAGCGCCGTCTTGTTGAAACCAGAACTGCCTCATACGCTTTCGATGAATAATTGGCATCACAAAATTGGTCATCATGTCGCGATAACGCTCCTGATTGATGGTAACAGCATGGCCATTTTCATTTTGGAAGAAAAACGGCCCAATGACCGTTTTCGCACTAACGCCGCACCAAACTGTGACTTTTTCGTCATGAAGAGGCACTTCTTGAATCTCCTGAGAATTTTCAGTGGCGTAAAAACGGCAATTTTGCTTATTTACGGTCCCATTCAATGGGAAATGTGGTTCATCGGACATGATAATTTTGTTTCAAAATTGCTCGTCATCTTCGGCCATTTCGATGACTCTTTGGGCCCATTCCAATCGACGAGGCTTGTCCGCAGGCAACATTATTTGCGTCAATTGAATGTTGTACGGGAACAAATGCAATTCAATTCGAATAATCCATTGTAAAGTGGACCGAGCCATGCCCAACTGCTGAGAACGGCGTTTTTGGGATGTTCTTGGGGACCTCTCAGCACTGGCTCGTACGGCAGCGTTATTCTCGGCCAATCGCCTTGGTCGACTTTTATATGGCCTCTTCGGATTAGAAAGAGCCTTACCAGTCGAAAATTTTTCGTATAAACGCTTAATGGTGTTCTTAGAAGGCGCACTTCTCACATTTTTTAATGTTCTAAAAGCACGTTGAGTTTTCACAATTGACTTCTTCTGTTGAATGAAAATTGCAACTATTTCAGAGCGCTCGTGTGGCGTGTATTGGTTCATGGTAAAAATCTGCATGGACTGACGCTTCAAACGCGGTATGTCATTAAGCGATGTGACACCTCTGTCAAAAGTTATGGCGTTGCCAGATGGGTCCATCGAATATGGGCAACCCTGTATATCTCCCATATATATATATATATATATATTGCGTATATATATATATATATATACGCAATTAAAACATTTATTGTGGTAAACATTTTTTGATCAGCCCTCGATTCATTTGAAGTATTTTTGAAATTTTTTTCTAATTCAGAACACTTCGATATACTGCACTTAAGAGATTTAGTGTGGTAATAGAAAATTATTGCATGCAATTTTTCCATAAATAACGGTTTTTATGAAAATACATCGACTTTGAAGTGGCCATATAATTAAAACATTATGTAATTTTTTACTTTACTGCATTTTTTAGAACATATTTTTAAAAAATCACTTACATTTAGGTATGTTATGCAAATTAAGCATCGATAAAATCATTTACAGAAAACAAATTTTGAAAAAATTTGTAAAATTTACCAAAATTGCCAAAAATTTTGTACAGTACACCTAACATTCAGAAAATCACCTTTATTATAGAAAATAAAGGTTCGAATGCGCCAGAAATTGCTAGAATTAAACAGAATTAAAAGAAAACAAAAAATAGTTCTCAAAATAAATATATATTTGAAATAATAACCCAAAAAATGGCAATTAACTTAAAGGAACGATTCAACTTCGATAGTCTTTATTAAAGAAGGCCAGAATATTTTTGCAGTATGTGAGAAAATATCGATTGATATTGGAATTTATTATATCAAATCGATTGTTCGAGTAGTACAGAATATATTTTATCAAAAAATATATCAGTCACAACGAAACGAACAGAGATCAACGCCTATGTTGACGAGTAAAAGTTTCTGGCACACAGCAGTATTTTTGATGCTCAACACAAGACTTTAAATATTTGTCAAATTGTAAATTTTTTTCTTCTTTTAGGCTAAAATAGATTAAATGGACATTATACTATTCAAAAAATATTATTATGGAAAAATATTGTCATGTTCAATAGATTTTAAGGGTCAAGAGTTAACCATCAAACATGCTGCTGTGTACCAGAAACGTTTTCTCGTCAACATAGGTGTTGATCTCTGTTCGTTCTGTTGTGACTGATATATTTTTTGATAAAATATATTCTGTACTACTCGAACAATCGATTTGATATAATAAATGCCAATATCAATCGATATTTCCTCACATACTGCAAAAATATTCCGGCCTTCTTCAATAAAGGCTATCGAAATTGAGTCGTTCTTTTAGGTTAATTCCCATTTTTTCAGTTTTTATTTCAAATATTTATTTATTCTGAGAATTATTTATAGTTTTCTACTAATTCTAGCAATTTCTGGTGCATTCGGAACTTTATTTTCTATAATAAGGGTTATTTTCTGAATGTAAGGTGTACTGTACAAATTTTTGGCGATTTTGATAGATTTTACAGATTTTTTCAAAAATTTTTATCAGTAAATGACTTTATCGATGCTTAGTTTACATAATTTAACTAAATTAAAGAGCTTTTTTAAAAATATTTTCAAAAAATACAGTAAAGTAAAAAATCACACAATGTTTTAATTATATGGCCACTTCAAAGTCGATGTATTTTCATAAAAACCGTTATTTATGGAAAAATTGCATGCAATAATTTTCCATTTTCACACTAAATCTCTTAAGTACAGTATATCGAAGTGTTCTGAATTAAAAAATTTTCAAAAATACTTCAAACGATTCGAGGGCTGATCAAAAAATTTTTACCACAGTAAATGTTTTAATTCTGTGACCACCACTGTATATGTCTGATTTAATATAAATTGTGCACTAAATACCCATAGCTAGGCCGATTGACACAACGTACTGAAATTAATATAAATTAATCTCTGCAAGTTCCCTTGAAATCGGTTCAGATTTAGATATAGCATAGCTTACATATATAATTTCGACCAATTCATGTTGATTGTACACCAAATAATCAAAAGGTGCCTGATTGATATTACATTTTAAACAGTGAAACATACCAAATAGCGTGAGTAAAGTTTCTCCTAAATCTATTTACAAAATTTAGAAGAGGTAGCAGAATGACATGTGTTGGGATTAATGTTAGTCGGTTTACTTATAGATAAAGATCGCATATTTAAGTTCGGATAAGTATGTATAATATACCCATATGCTCATATATTTCTTTCTAATTGAACGAGCTTTTGCATGGCGTACTGAATTGAATTTAGATTTACACAAATATGTCATATGTTTCGTTGGAATCCGTTCAGATATAGATATATTGCCCATATTTGTCTAATTTTATGTAACCGATGACTAACTTCCAATGTTTGTCCAATTACGACCAAATTTAGAATACGGTACTGTGTTGTGCCTAGCATGACGTGCGTTAAGTTTTGTTCGGGTTTTTCACTTCAGAAATTGTCCGATTGCAATTTAATTTTTTACGAGGAAACTTAGGAAGCATACAATGCGGTGGTAGAGGTTATTATTAATATTTCAATTAATATCAAATTAGCCAGACGATTGGCCTCATCAATTGGCCTCATTTCCCAATCACGGACCATATCTACCCTCAATAGCCATTCATGGTCTAAGACCATGACAACTTTGTAATGGCGAGTGGAATTCAGTGAAAGGGAATATAAAAACATATAAAACAGAATTATGATGCAGGTTGTTCTTTTTGGTTGTTTTTTCTGGTATTTTTTTTATGTTTTTTGTGCAAAAAAGATTAAAAGTATGTTTGCACATAATTTTGTTTCGACATTTTGTGGTATTCTGTTTTACATTTTCGAGTCTCTTTTGGTTTAAGTTTTTTTCTCTTTTTTAGTCACTACTCGCACATCTGTCCAAATAAAGTGTTAACATAAATGTCACCGAAAAGGGAACAAGTTGTATGAAAACGTTGAGAGTGTTGCTTAATAAGCTTGTTAGGACATATTTTTTTAATGCCCTAGATTGTTGATAATTATGCAGGGATGATTATGGTTCCAAATATGAAAGCGAATTTGAATTATTAAAATATGAAACCATTTTCTTATTAAGAACAAAATTGCAAATAAATTATTTTCTGAAAAAATATCTAACATTCGATAATAAGTTGTAGAACATAGCAGTTACAGAAATTATTTTCGACAAATTTATACCAATCTCTCGATATACAGGTCGATCATTAGAAAATTGTAGTTAATAGCTTAAGTTGGAAAATTCGTCTATGTTGTAATTTTCCTGCGAAATGCTGATTTTTTGACTAAGAACTATATCAAAGATTAACTTTTATTGTACATTTTATTCGAAACCCCAAAATGAAATATTAGAGCAACATAGATTGAAATGTCATTCTGGGAATATACTTGAGGCATAACTAATATGTTAAAATTAATTTAAAATTTTATCCAACAGACTTTTTATACCCACACAAACCAAAATACTAAAATATCAATTAAGTTCAAAGTTCATCAATGGCCTTTAAATACCTGAAACGAAGAGGAATCTGTGAAAAATATTTTTTAAATTTTGTGTTAAGAGGTATTTTATAATCCGGGTACCCAAGGTACCAAACTACACTACTACTTCGGCAAATAAGCGCGAATATCTGAAATATAACGGAAATTTGTAGGGATAAGTTTGATGATAGACCTCTATACAGAGGCCCTACAACAAAGTCGGATGAAAACAGAGAAACACCGAAACATATGAGGTTTCATCAAGACATGGATCAATTTAACTTCTATTTTGGGAAAATGTTTTTCATTTCTAAAACAAAACCAGTAATGAAAGTAGTAAAGTCGGACGGGGACTATATGATACTCTTCACCACCTTGGGTACATACAAGAGATGTTAATATATACAATATCCTGTAGATAGAACAGACAAAGAATCTTTGTGCTATCTAGATAGATATTTGAACCAGTTGAAAAACCCCATACACATACCATTCTAAAATCAATGAAATATTGCATGTCAAACAGGCAGACTTGGGTTCATGGAAACTATATATGGGAGCTATGTCTAAACCAATTTTAACAAAACTTCGCAGACATCAGTCTGCACATAATTCAGTACTTTGTGCAGATTTTTGTCCCAATCCACAAAACTTCGCAGACATTAGTTTGAACATAATTTAGTACGCTGTGCAAAATGTTGTCACAATCGGACAAATATTGGGAGTTTGGTGCATCATTTACATAAAATTGGACGAAACTATATATGGGAGCTATATCTAAATCTGAATCGATTTTAACAAAACTTCGCAGACATCAGTCAGGACCTGATTCCAGAGCTCCGATTTGCTCGATTTTACTCGCGAGTGAAAAATACTCCCGAGGAGTAAGTAAAGAGTACGAGTTTTTTAGGGAGTATACTCTCCACTCTTTTATTTTGTTTGGGAGTGCTTGCGAGTACTCCTTGTTGAAGAAAAAGAGTGTGAGTCAAAATGTTCGAAATAGAGTAAGAGTTCACTCTAAGAGTGAAATCAAGTGGACAAATAAATTTGGTTATTTGTGTGTGTAGTACCAAATTTTGTGTGCTGTGGGGAGATACATCATTACAAAAAACATAAAAGGACATTGATTATTTTGTTTATTGAAAATGTTTACACATGTGAGGTACAAATAAAAATCTTATATGAAATGACTTATATAAAGAGAACGCAGAAAACGAGCTTGTTGATGCATGCTTTCCCAGCAGTACTGCAAACCAAACATCACAAAACAAACAAACAATGCACACAAACATCATCAATTAAAACAACGGTATCACAAAAAAAAAAAAATAAATAAATAAATACAAATAAAACAGTACTCGGCAAGAGTGTAATCTGCTCGATTTCGAGCGTATTTCACTCCCACTCGAAAAGTGGCAGAGAAAAATAGAGTATACTCTATTTACTTTTTCTACTCGCAGGAGTACTCCCGCTCGAATTCGAGCGAGTTTCACTCTTTACTCGAATTCGAGCGAGCATTTCGGAGCTCTGCCTGATACAGTGCGCTGTTGTCCCAATCAGACAATTATTGGGAGTTTTGTGCATCATATAAACTATACATGAGAGCTATATCTGAATCTGAACCGATTTTCTCGAATTTCAATAGGTTTGTTCTTGGGCCAAATTAGTGAACTGTGCCAAATTTCATCCATATCAGATCATAAATGCGACCTGTGCTTTGTTAACAAAAATACATGGACGGACGGACAAAGGAAACGAGATTTCTTTTGAGAATGTGCATTGAACCACTTTCTGAGTCGATTTATGCATGTCCGTCCGTCTGGCAGTCCTTGTTAAATTGTATACAAAGTACATCGCATTTATGATCCGAGCTGGATGGAATTTGGCACAGCTTATTTATTTGGGCCAAGGACGAACTCTATTGAAATTGGAAAAATTCGGTTCAGAATTAGATATGGTGCACCAAAGTCCCTATATATCTTTCGATTTGCGCGAAATTTGGCATAACATACTGAATTAAGTCTAGAATAATGTGTGTTCAGTTTTGTGAATATCGGTTCAGATTTAGATATAGCTCCCATATATATGTTCGTACAGTGCGGGATACCGAGTAGCGTGTTTACTTTAAAAATCTGACCGAGTGAAATTAAATTTAGCCTAGGTTGCAGAAAGGCATGTGTATGAATTGATGTTAGTCGGTTCACATATAGATAAAGATCGCATATTTAAGTTTGTTTAATTTCATATTGGGATACATATGTAAAATATACCCAAATTGAAATGGACGAAACTATATAAGCTCGTAATACATGCATGCATCTCGTCTATAATGAATCTATGTCTTACAGGTCGCATACAAAGCCTCCTAAAACTTCAACTAGTTTATAGTCTTGTTCCTCGATCCTCCCTGGCCTACAACTCTTAGATAATGTCTCCTGCCTCCACATCAACCACAGTGACTCGTAACTCGCTGACAAATCCACGTTTTAGCTGCCTCAACTAGTCAATAAAGATTTATTGTTCTTCTCCTCGCACATAAAAACTCCCTCCCCTTTGGCTCACATGTATAGCCCTGCACTTCAACTCTTCTATGAAAGACTCGCTGTCTCAACTATAATGAGTTATTCGCCTCGTCTACGAAGACTCCCGACACTTTAGCTAGACTATAAGGGCTACAAGCCCTTCAGGATCCATACAAAGAATATCTGCCCTTCAGCACGTCTCTCAACAGTAAAGACTCCGTGCCACTCAGTTCGACTATAGTGACTCTGCTGCTTCTTCAACTCATATATAAATAGTCCCTGCTCTTCAATCTATAACAATTTTTCTTCCATGTTGTTTATAAAAACTCACTTCTGTTCATCCGCGGTGAATATGTTCCCCCTCCAGAAAAATTAAATAAATAAATGCAAAACACTTTGCAGCTCTTTCCTCACAAAAAATGTTAGAACATATTTTAAGTGGTTTGTTTGTCCAACTAAAATAATCCGCCCATCAAATCAGTTCGAACATTTAAAAATTATCTTCTTTTTCTTTTTTGGTTGCTGCGAATTTGGCCGATTAACAAAATATTTCGCTAACCACGATAAGGTTTACTATCTATTTTTGGAAAAAGCACAGCATTTATTGTAATTGATGCCAACCAACCATAAAATAACTCAATTTCCGCGCAACCAGGAAATAGAGATGGATAAATTCTATGATGTAGGATGACAAACCGGAAAAATAGAAAAAACATATTTGATAAAATAAAATTGGGTATTGCGTGAAGCCAAACATATCCTAAAGGATATGTACGTTGAACTAGAAAATAATGATACGATGATGCGGTCGTCGACGATGATGATATTAGGACGAGGATAAATATTCTGTCAGATTTTTATTTTCAAAATACAGCATACAAAGAGCCCTTGGACACAGAAACAGAAGTACATCTCTGAATTTATGTATACCCGTATGTTTTGTGTTCAATAAGAAGATCAAATAAATTGAATTTGTTATAACACCGATAGATAATATTGTTCGTCTATAGGGTGATATTTTCAAGGACAATGAAAAGTATAGGAAGAGATTTTAACAATGCACTTGTCTAGACTGTTGAGTTTTGTATTTTAAAGAGATAAAGATGTATGTCTGGTTATTAGCTTGGCCTGCTAAAAGTATGTTAAACACTCTACGCCTGCAATAGTCCTTGAAATTTTTTCTTTAAAAAATCAACGCCTGTAGTACCAACAATTATACAATGTTTCAGCAAAAAGCATTCCAATCTATACATAAGTGTTTGATATAGGCAATCTATGCGACTGCTTCAACGTGTTTATAAAGTGTACTTTATAAAAATTCCTTCAGTCTCATCTATAAATAAGACATATCTATAAAAACTCCCTTGACTTCAACTTAAAGCTCCAGATCAGTTAGAGAAAATTCTGAAGTCCTCAGCTTCTACTCATGTGTGGAGATTCCCAGACCATCGGCTCGTATTGAAAGACAAACAATGAATATTCCCACACAATGAATATTCCCTGAACTTCTGCTCATTCATGAAGACTCCCTATGCTTATACTAATCTTTAAAGACTCCCTAAGTTAACCTCATCTGTACTCCTACCCCTTGAGTTCGCCAATAAAAACTCCCTCCAATAAAGACTCTATGAAAGACTCCCTTTAGCTCGCCTATGAAAGACTCCCTTTAGCTCGTCTATGAAAGACTCCATTCAGCTCGTCTATGAAAGACTCCCTTCAGTTCGTCTATGAAAGACTCCCTTCAGCTCGTCTATGAAAGACTCCATTTAGCTGGTCTATGAACGACTCCATTTAGCTCGTCTATGAAAGACTCCCTTCAGTTCGTCTATGAAAGACTCCCTTCAGCTCGTCTATGAAAGACTCCATTTAGCTCGTCTATGAAAGACTCCATTTAGCTGGTCTATGAACGACTCCATTTAGCTCGTCTATGAAAGACTCCCTTCAGCTCGTCTATGAAAGACTCCCTTCAGCTCGTCTATGAAAGACTCCCTTCAGCTAGTCAATAAGACACCCTTAAGCTCGTCTGTAAAGATTGCCTTTCCGCTTCAAACCCTCGATCGGAAATTCAGGTAGTCTTTATAGACGAGATAAAGGGAGTTTTACATATAGTTTGAAGGAAGGACGACTATAAGCGCTCCCTAATCTTCAGTTTATCTATATAAAAACTGTCCTTCATCTCGTCAAGACACCTTTCAACTCGTCTATGGAGACTACTCGTCTATGGAGACTACTCTCCAGCTTGTCTAAAAATACTCCCTTCCTACAGTTATTGCCTGAATGCTCCTTGATTCTATAAAGACATTTTGCTTCAGTTCATTTGACTCCATTATATTCTATAAAGTCTTCATTCTCATCTATAAAGTCTACCTACTCTTTCCTTTAACTATAAAGATTCGCCGAGCTTTACCTTATCTGTAAAGAACTCATGTTGATTCACGTTGTCTATAAATAAACTCTTCAGTCATTCCGGAAATATTTAAATATTTATAAATACTTCCAGAAATTCAGCTAACCTAAAATACTCCCTGAGCCTCAGATTGTTTCCCCGTCCTATATGGGTCAGCTCGTTCAAAGTGCAACCCATCCTGCAGCATATCCCCAAATAGTTTAGTATTTAGTTTAAACCCTATGGGTTTCTTCTGATAAACCTGTCAACAGGCCCACAGATCACATTTTCTGAACAACCAAATTTGTCTTCATTACATATATATATAAATAGAATATTAAATGATTGCCTACTTCAATCTTTTAATAAATCTGTGAAAGAAACCCATGCAATTGCTGTAAATTCAATCGATGATGACCATATTGTTGAAAACCTTTAATGCGCCCCACCCATGTTTGCATACATTCAACATAGACTCAAAAAAAAAAAAATAATAATAATCATGCATACGCTAGCACACACAAAACAACAATTTAGCCCTCATTATATTATCGTTAACAGCATTTTTCTAAGGAAATAGAGCGTGAAATATTTTTACCCTCAAAGGTGGTAAAATGCAGGTGAACTGCATAAAATAATAACACAAAAAATTATGAAAAAAAGAAAAAAATATAAATAAAATAAAAAAAGACAACAACAAAATACATAAATAAAATTATATATTGAATAACCTCAAACAAAAGTGGTGGCAGTTCATATACAGAAAACGGAACTTAACAACATGGGTTGGGGAGAGAGAAAAGCTGACCACCACCATAACAACTAAATCATGTAGGGTCCTCAATAGCTGTTGTGGTGGCACACACGCTGCCGCCACTAGCATCGAATGCTATGGAAAATTGAATTATAAAGTGTAATGGCAAATTACTATCGGCTTGTTTAGCAAATATGAAGTTCACAATACGATCGCTGCCCTGCAATGCTTGAAGAACGATGGAAAAGTAAAAAACAAATTTGTAATTCAATATGTTGGATAATAAATAACTAGGTCGAATTGGAAAAATTTCTTCTTTAAATACTTGGGTATGCATATGTAGATATATATGTAGTACGCATGTATAATATGTAAAATCATTGAGAATATGTTTTAATTGGCAATTATATTTGGATGAAAAATGTGGACTTTAAAAAAATTGTTGCTTTGCTTAACATAATAGAAGAGCTGATTTGCAGCGAGTCTTAAACGAATCTTTATTGACGAGCTAAAGATCTGGGGGTCTTCATAGACAGCTAAAGTTCAGTAGTCTGTAAGAAGAACTGAAGCCCATGAGCCTTTATAACCGAGCTGAAGTGCAGGAAATTGTTACAGACGAGCTAATGTTTAGCTAGACTTTATAGACGGACTATAGTTAAGGAAGCATTTTTGGCCTACTTGAAATTCAGGGAGCCTTTATGTGCCAGCTAAGGAGCATAGTCTTACATAGACCAGCTGAAGGAAACCTAATAGACGAACTATACCTCAGAGTGTTTTAATTGAATCTTAACTGAATGTCACGAATTTTTATAGACGATCAGGAGTCCTTGTAACTGAGTTGTAGTTCAGGAAGTTTTTACTAGCCTAGCTAATGCTTAAAGAGTATCCATAGATGAGCTGAAACCCCAGAGTCTTATTAGACGAGTAGTTTACCAGGAGTCTTTATAAAGGAGCTGATGGCCAGGGAGCATTTATAGACGAAAACTAATGGTCAGAGTGTCTTTATAGGCGAAGGCTGAAGGCCATATAGACCAGCTGAAGTACAGGGAGCTTTCATGAACTGGCTTAAGGTCAGAGAGTCCTAGATAAGCTGAGACGGATAGAGTCTTTATAGAGTAGATGGAGGGTAGGCAATCTTTATAAGCAAAATTAAAGATAGAGGATCCTTATGAACGAGCTGAACATCAGGGAGTCATAATCGAATCTCTGCTAAAATTTTATAGACGATCTGAAGTTCAGGAAGTTTTTTCCGACGAGATAAATTTTTGAGAGTCTTTATGGACAAGCTGAAGTTAAGGGAATATTTATGGACAAGCTTAAGGATAGCTTAGTGAGCTAGCCGATGAGCAAATAGTTTTTCATAGACGAGCTAAAGGGTAAGCAATCTTTATAGGGAAATTAACCGAACTCAAATTCATGAAGTTTTTACTGAAAAGCTAAAGTTTAGGGAGTCTTTATGGGCTATCTAAAGGACAATGGACAATGATATGAAAGGTGTCTATATATTCGAGCTGCAACGATTCACTCTAGGTGAGGAGTCTATATAGACAAGCTGAAGGGAGTCCTCATAGTCGAGCTGAAGGGAGTCTTCATGGATGGACTGAAAGGAGTCCTCAAAGTCAGCCTGAAGTGAGTCTTTTCCAGACGCTCTGAGTCTCTTGTGGACGGGTAGAAGTTATTATTTATAGACATAACTTCCACGAAAATCTAGTTTTCTGTGGTTTTATATTCTGAGCTTGGGGAATAATTCGCGATAGTTGCACCCTCTTTACCGACTAGAGGTCAACAAATATTACTAATATTCAGTACAGGCCTTCTAATTACTTGTCCAGATTCCCTTCACCATGGGTTGTATTGTGATGTTCGGTTTTCAATTGTGGCCTATAGATCGACTCGAAAAACACAAAAAATTAAGTTTTCGGTCCATTTTATCCCAATATTATTATCTGATCATCACCGAATATTGAAGACGTGCCCTTGACCTCTAGTGTGGTAATGTGTTACTTTATATATGAATACGTAAGCACCTGCAAATAATTAAATATTTAAATGTAACTCCCACATCCGAGTACATACGACAATGTAATTCGTATCAATTTGAAGGTCAACCATTCCTCTTGGATAAGCTATGAACTTCTAGGGTCTACGTTCTTCCTTAAAAAAACGGTAAATTATTAAATGTAACTCCCACATCCAAGTACATACGACAAGTGATACCAATCAATTTAAAGGTCAACCATTCCTCTTGGATATGCTATGAACTTCTCGGGTCTATGTCCTTCAGGGGTAAATATATACGCTATAGAATACAAATTTCATTTTTTACCCAAAAGTCAGGGTCCACTTGACCAGCTAAATATTAACTTAAAGATGGGTCTAGGACCAATATTTCACGGCCATACAAACTATAGGGGTTGCAGAAAGCTATAATATTCTGACAACATATGTGTGTGGGGTAGAAAAATTAACCACTTGATATACTTACAAATATATAATAATAAATATTCTTAAAAATCCACGTATAGCTAATTTTTTCATCCATACTTAGAAAAATATTCATTAAAAACACCCGTTAGTAATTCTTACAAATTTATCTTGCATATACTTAAAAAAATATTCATGGCAGACTTCTATTGTGTATATAAGGAGGCTATCTGTTCAAGACTATATTGAAATGTTATATGTGAGGAAATGGTCTAAAATTTGAAATATGTAAAACTCTCTAAATTAAATTTATATTATTTTTTTAATATAAATAGGTGACAAAACTATTACTTTGACAAAACTATTTATAACATTTATTCGTACTTTTTTTAAATCTTGACACTGATTGATTACTTTGAATGGTTTGAAAACAAAACAAACGATTGCATTGATTTGTTTTTCCAATTGGAATTTAATTTATAACTGTAATCTTTATTTTTAGGTACATAGTTTTCTTACTTCTTTATTTTACATTACAATTATTTTTCGTTTTGATTATACCCTTCACCACACTGTCGTACAGGGTATCATGTCATTGTGCATATGTTTGTAAAAGGCAAAAAGAAACGAGATAGACCCATGGTTCCTTTTGAGAATATGCATAGAATCACTTTTTAAGTCGATTTAAGCATGTACTGAATTGAGCCTAGAATGATGTCTGCCAAATTTCGTGAAAATCGGCTAAGGTTTAGATATAGCTTCCATGTATAGTTTCGTCCGATTTAATGTAAATGGAGCATCAAAAACCCTATATATCTTTCGATTTGCACGAAATTTGACATAACGTACTGATGGAATGATGTGTGCTGAGTTTCGTGAAAATCGATTCAGACCTAGAAGATACAGCTCCTATATATATATATATATATATATATTTTCGTCCGATTTAATCTAAATAATAAGCCAAGTTCTTATGTTGCATAGCGTTTTGAATTTAATCCAGAATAATGTGTGCCAAGTTTAGTGAAAATCGGTTGAGATTTAGATATAGCTCCTTATATTATAGATTGATTTTAAGTAATTGACGCACCAAGGAACCAATATATGGCTGAAAGGAACAAATTTTAAACATATATCAGTTCTTCATGCTTCAGGGCCCATGTACATTTATTTTTTGCCTTTGTTTTTATGTTAGCTCTTCCCTGATCATTGTTTCTGTTGCAATTTTTCTACTGTAAATATTGCTGTCAATCTGTCGATATCAATCAAAAACAAAACCCACTGAACCAGCACTCCAATGTCAATTGCTTACTGTTTGCATGTCTCAAGTGTTACATAAATATACAGAGACCTCGACAGATCAAAATACAACAAAAAACTTATTTACATAAAAATAAATTGTAAAACAAATTTATAGAAATTGACGGGTAGTGAAAAAGAACTTCAACATCACATTCAGGAATTGACATAAATTGAACATATAACACACTACTGTGTAAATAGGTAAGAGTGATACAGTATTCATACAGTATTCCCGCATAATTTGGTCTGGGGAGGAAAATTCCTATTGGGGATGAAATACCTTGGTGAGTAGATGAAAACACCAGATGCAAAATTTCGCCATAGGTAAAATTTCGGATGGGAATCTCACAGCGCGATTGATAGTCATCAGACGGTTCATGGTTAAATTGTAGTCCAAACTGAAGATGCTGTTAGGTCTATAAAGATACCGCCCATTGTCTGTGTTTGGAAGCTTTTTGACTCATTTTTCCATAGAGGTGACCTTAAGGAAATTCTAATATTGGCTAGAAGACAATTTACAAGGACAACGTTCCGTAAGAAATGCGTTTAGCAGAGGTAGACCTCTGTGTACTCTTACCTAAAATACATATAATACAATCTCCTTTATTAGGACCAAGGACATACCCGATTGAACTTCTCTAAAATCGATTCACATACGGTGTAAGAGTATTCAGGGTGTACCACTGTTATTTTTACCGATTTTTATACGATTTTATACCTTTCACCACACTTCACCATGTACAATTTATGGGTGAAGGGTATAATATAGGCAGCCCAGTCCGACTTTACTACTTTCCTTACTAGTTTATATTTGATTTACCATTTTCCAATAAATTGAATATTTCTTCGTATTCATTTATTTATGCAGTATAGGAGCTATGACATCAAAATGATGGGAAATAGAGGATTGTTAAAAAGTAATTTTTAATTGCCACTATCGACTTGCATTTTTAATAGGATATTTTTTTTTTCAAGTACCACTACTAGCATGGTCTTTTAAAATAATATTTTTCAGGGATTAATATAGCCGTGGATTTTTAAAAGAATATTTTTTCAAGGCCCACTATATTCGTGTATTTTTTCAAGAACCAATATAGGCGTGGATTTTGTAATAATATTTTTGAAGACTATTATAAGCGTGGATTTTTAGAATAATGTTTTTGAAGATTATAAAAGGCGTGGATTTTTAAAAGAATATATTTTCTAGGATTTTTCATGGATGTTTAAAGAATATTTTTTCAAGGGTCATTATAGGCATGAATTTTTTAAATAATATTTTTTATGGGTTCTTATAAGCACGCATTTTTTCAATTAACTGAAAGTAAATGTGAGTGTTTGCGTGTCCGTATGTCTCTGATTATTTGTTTTCAGCACTTTACTTGTAGAACTTTTGTCCTTACGGTCGCTCTATTTCAGTTGGTCATAGTTAAAGTAGCAAATTCCTGCAGTAGCAGAAATTGACTAAGTACTAATTTGAATTTTCATTCGCAGTGATTGTTTGATGTTTGTTATTTGTCTTTACCTCCGTTCAACATTATTGTTTATTTGTACTACAGACCAATTGGTCTTTATGTAAATTTTATTATTTGAAAAATTGTTCACAAGTAGTAGGAGCATAGTAATACCCTCTTTGTGGAGAAGAATTTTTCTAAATCTACTCTTGAATATTTGATGTGTATATTACAGTTCTTAGAGCATTTGTGTAATTAAATGATTTGTAATTGTTGTCGTAATTAATGTTTTTATACTAATGTTATTTACAGGTTGAATAATGCTATTACATTAGGTGATATTATAAGCATTCTTAAGAACAAAAAATTAATAAACTATAGGTGTTAAGTACAATTAATTTGTAAGTACATTAAAATTATGTAAACGAACGAGCGATTCACAAGAAAAACAAAAGTGCTTTGTAATTAAAACAAGTGAAGAAAGCGTTATGTTCGGCCGGGCCGAACTTTGGATACCCTACTGACAGATAGTGACGGATATATGCATTAAAAATATAGGGAGTATACCAAAAAGTGGGCATATACCGATAATTCTACAAACCGATTTATGTAAACCATTATGTGCACCAAAACAAATTTCAGCAATTTTTAAATCTGAAAACCCAAAAAGGGGACTAGTACTGATAACGCAATATTTTAGTTTTGTATACTTTGTAAGTTAAAAGTAGACTATTTTGAGTAACAGCTATACCCATTACTATGGTAGAATACGCCTATATAGGGACGGGGCCGACTATCTGATACCCTTTACCACTTTTGCCTCGCATTTTTGAAGGACCATTATTATGGACTACATTATATATGTGATTTGTGTCTATATGTGAACAGATTTAACCGTACAATCAATAAACGGGTACGTTTGTAACTCACTATGGTGGCGGTTTTTTATACCCTTCACCACACTGTTGTACAGGGTATTATGTATTTGTGCATATGTTTGTAGAAGGCAAAAGGAAATGAGATAGAACCATAGTTCCTTTTAAGTATATGCATAGATTCACTTTCTGAGTTCATTTTTGGATGTCCGTCCGTCCGTCTGTTGGTGTTAAATTGTAAACAAATTACAGGTCGCATTTATAATCCGAATTGGATGAAATTTGGCACAGCCTATTTGTTTGGTCCAAGGACGCACCCTATTAAAATGGGAGAAAATCGATTCAGATTTATATATAGCTCTCATATATATTTTCGTCCGATTTTACCTAAATGGTGCGCCAAACTTCCAATATTTTTCTCATTGAAACAAAATTTTGCACTGCGTACTGAATTAAGTCCAGTTTGATGTCTGCGAAGTTTTGTAAAAATCGGGTCAGATTGAGATACAGCTTTGGCCTTTTATATATTATCAGGAAGATTTCACAAAATTTTGCACACGTTAGGCTATACTAACTTCAGTAGATTGAGCAAAATGTTGTGCCAATTGACCACATTTTTATTCATATCCGAGGATTTGCATTAAAACTTCGTGAACAAAAATTGTGTTATGATTAACGTTGCAAAAAAATAGGCTCAAAGGGTTAAAATAGTTATCTGATTGGTTCCGTGTGTTGTGGTTGTCTCATATAGGTGGGTCCTACCATAGTATTGGGGATAGTCGTTACTCGAAATAGTTAGTTTTTACCCTACAAAGTATGAAATTCTAAGACGAATTATGCTTTAAAAATGTGGGATACTTTCTGATTTGGCTAACAATTTGGATCAGTGATTGATATCGAAAAAGTTTATTCGAAATCTTGAGGTCGAATAGTTAGAACAACAATATTCCATGGCATGCATTTAGCTGAAAGGCAAAAAATTAGTTTAACTGATAGCAGAAATAACTTTAACATTACCACAAACAGATTTGGTGAGTATGCGCAGTGAACATTTACCTAAATGCCGGTATATTATTCATGAATGATTAATGATATCTTAAATGTAAAACACACATACCCACACGCCTACACAAGCAAGCCACTTGCCTCCGGATACACCAGTCGAGGGAATAAACGTCAGCCGCAGCAGCTGCATAATTAATTTAAGACGACAACGACGACATGTCACATTTTGAAATGATTGAAAAAAGTGGCATTCAGCAGGTGAAGTGTTATGATTTCTTGTGATGCTTCACAAAATTACGAAAATAAAAAAGGGACATGCTATTACGAAAAGTAATGGGGCGAGAAATAAAATCATTGTGGGTTTAATTATTCAAAAGTAATTTAAGTTTATGGTAACTTTATCATTATTTAAATTTTGATTAGAATTATAAATAAATTATTTTTTTATTATTTGTCTATAAAGAAATATTAGTCTATTAATTGCCTTTCTTTCAGTTAAGGGATGGATTTGTAATTAAAAATTAATATCGACTCATATTAATGTTGTGGTTTCAACAAGGGCAAGCTAATTATATATGATGTCGTACATTGGGGTGTATTGTGTATTGAGAATGTGCATATGTATACAACACTCATACGCATCGTATACTCAATATTTACACAATAAATTACACAAGGCCATGGTATAAGGGTGGAAAATTCCTAGTGGGAATGAAACACCTTGGTGAGTATATAAAAACCTCAGAAGAAGAATTCATCATAGGTCAAAGTTTGAGGCTATAGCGTGATCATTTTTATGCTGGCGATCTTATTATACATAAAGACATTGCTTCATATCTTGATTTGTATATAGAGTGGAATCAAATGAAGAAAAACTAACTGGATTTTTAATATTTTGAACCGGATATCAGTTTTTATACCTTGTATGCATATCATTAGAAAGCTAATAAAACCAGTAAGGATAGTTCAAAAGTTGCCGGGCCGACTATATGATACCCTTCACCACCATGGGTACATGCAAGACATGTTAATATCTACAATATCCTGTAGATATAGAATATTGGGAGTTTAGTGCAAAATTTAATTTAAATCGGACGAAACTATATATGGGAGCTATATCTAAATCTGAACCGATTTCAACTAAACTTCGCATTCATCAATGACCAAATTTAGTACGCCGTGCAAAATTTTGTCTCAATCGGAAAAATATTGGCAGTATTGTTCTCCATTTACATAAAATCGTACGAAACTATATATCTTTAGGTAAAATGCAAAAAGGCGTAACAAACAAAAAATTTAAAATTGACTTTTTGAATGAATATTGTGAATGTCAATAAACTACATGTGTTGACAAAGTCAATTTCACTTTTTTGTTAGTTACGCCTTTTTGCATTTAGCTAACGATATGGCAGCTATACCTAAAGCTGAACCGATTCCAACAAAATTTCGCATCCATCAATCGGGACCCAATCTAGAACGCTGTGCAAAATT
This sequence comes from Musca vetustissima, assembly GCF_032173495.1. NCBI lineage: Eukaryota > Metazoa > Arthropoda > Insecta > Diptera > Muscidae > Musca > Musca vetustissima. Next base: position 8,387 of record NW_026880935.1, on the reverse strand, counting down.
TTGCTTCAATCGTACCAATATTTGACGTTTGGTGCACTATTTACTTTAAATCGGACGATACTATATATGGGAGCTATATCTAAATCTGACCCGATTTCAACAAAACATCGCATTCATCAATCATGATATAATTTAGTACGCTGTGCAAAATTTTGTCTCAATCGGATAAATATTGGCAGTATGGAGCTTCATTTACATAAAATGGGACGATACTATATATAGCAGCTATATCTAAATCTGAACCGATTCCAACAAAGTTTCACATACAGTCGGGACTTAATTCAGTACTCTATGCAAAATTTTTCTTTAGTTGGACCACTATTGGGAGTTTGGTGCACTATTTATATTAAATCGGACGAAACTATACATCGGAGCTATATCTAAATCTGAACCGATTTCAACAAAACTTGGCACATAACTATCTTGACCTAATTCAATATTCTGTGCAAATTTTTGTCTCAATAGGATCACTATTGGGAGTTTGGTGCATCAATAAGTTAAAATCGGACGAAAATATATATGGGAGCTATATCTAAATATGAACCGATTTTCTCCAATTTCAATCGTGTTCGACCTTGGGCCTATTAAGTGACCTGTGCCAAATTTCATTCAAATCGGATAATCTATCTCGATTTTTTTTGCCTGTTACAAACATATGTACCACAGTGTGGTGAAGGGTATAAAAAGGGGGTTATATGGGGACTACCCCTAAAAGGGGGCGAATATTAAAATATAAATATAACATTTTTGAGAGAGTGGTTTGTTACAATATACGACTACAAAAAAACCAAATTACAAAGAATTTGTTTGAAAAACGCGCTCAAGAACCCCAAAATACCGAAAATTGGGGGTAGCCTTATATGGGGGCTACCCGAAAAAATTGACATATATTTATAATTTATAGTGGAGAGATTTGCAGCCTAATAAGAACTCGATGTTCTAAATTACAGTCAATTCGGTCGAAAAATACGATCAGAACCCCCAAAATACCAAAAATTTTGGGGGTACCCTTATATGGGAACTACCAGAAAAACTGGACCTATATTTATAATTTTTAGTGGAGTAATTTTGTACCTAATACGAACCCAATGTACAAAATTTCAGTGAATTCAGTTATAAAACGAGCCCAAGAACCCCAAAGTACCGAAAATTGTGGGTGTCCTTATATGGGTACTATCCGAAAAAATTGACCTATATTTATAATTTTTAGTAGGGAGATTTGTTACCCAATAATAACTCGAAGTACCAAATTGCAGCGAATTCAGTTAAAAGTGCGCTAAGTAACCTCAAAAAACCGAAAATTAGGGGTACCCTTATATGGGAGCTATGCCTAAACGTGGACCGATTTTCTTTCAATAGGGTTCGTCCTTGGGCCAATTAAGTAACCAGTACCAAATTTCATCCAAATCGGATCATAAATGCGACCTGTACTTTGTTAACACGGACGGACGGACAGATGGACATGCATAAATCGACTCAGAAAGTGATTCTATGCATATTCTCAAAAGGAACCATTGGTCTATCTCGATTATTTTTGCCTGTTACAAACATATGCACAAAGACATAATACCCTGTACCACAGCGTGGTGAAGGGTATAAAAACGTTTTAATTTATTGAACCGGACTACTATCGGTTTTTTACCTGAATATCCGGTTAAACATTTATATAATGAAAATAAAACATAGATACAACAGCAAGGTAATCATTAATGGTTAAATTTTATCGACGTAGACAAGTTTCACAAGACAGTACTGTTAGTACATTCGGGCGTTTATTGAAAAAGTACACATGGATACAACACTCATACACAGCATATACTCAATATTCCTACAACAAATTATAAGCCAAACAAAATTATACATTATAATTTACATTGTGAGAGAAAATCGAAGAAGAAGGGGTGGAAAATTCCTATTGGTGACGAAAGACCTTGGTGTGTATAAAAAAAAACCAGAAGGAAAAATCTAAGATATATGATGATAATTTTTTGCTCGCGGCCCTATTATACATGAAAAGATACCATCGCAACTGTTTTGAAGCTATTCAATATATTTTTCGAGAATACATTTCGGCAGTGAAATCGAGTTAGGATGTTTTGTAGAACATTTCGTCCTTCTAACTCGATCCCTTGTATGTCCTTTTCGTCATTCATTTCTTGAACCGAAATCCAATTATCCAAATATGTGATTTGTATCCTTGCAATATTTTTCAAATGTTGCTCATAAAATTTTAGGTGGGGTTCTCAATGACGAGAAATTGATATTTTAACGTTTTGGTTGCATTTTTCCCAATTTCACCCGCATCATGTAACTAAAGCTCTATAATTATTCTAAATAAATTCAGTATAAATTCTTTATGCCAGATACGCAAAAAATACAAAACTCGATGGATTAAGAACCGGGTTTCTATTTTTTGAACCGGATATTTAAAAAAAATATTCAAATGGAAAATTCTTCAAGTCTATACTTACTTTCTCGAAATTTAGTTTTTGGAGTACTGGGCATAACTAAATATGTTTTTCCTAAGCACATTCCCGAGCAAAGTGGCTGTGAAGTGTCATTCCGGGATCTTAATGTGTAAACAGTTTGATCACAGAACATTTTCAGTATATGCATATGTTTTTACATAGCCACCATTCAAAGGTCACACGTCAAGGTCACATGTCATAGTCCAACACCCAGAGTATCAGTATTTTTCTCCTGATATCATATTAAAATCCCGATTGATTTGAAGTATTTTGAATGTACAACTCAAGTGGGAGGGTATAAAAAGCCGAAAATTGTTGTAACTTTCTTCTGCGCTAATAATTTTTAATTAATCGGTAAATTGTCACTGCCAGTCTTTCCAAGCAATAGTATACATCATCTTATATTTTCCGTTCGAATATAATCTTCAGTTTCAGTTAATTTGATTTATAAATATATGATTGTTTATATTCCAATTTTATTTTACCTTTGTAAGGGTCTAAGATTATAATTATTTATCTCAATAGACATTTGAAGTCTCCTAAGTGTGTGTGTGTGCTCGTGTCATTGTCATAATTGGAATCCTTAATAAGGATGTCTTGTAAATTAATTTATCCAGTTTGTGACATACAATAAGCCATTCATTTAATGAATATTAAAATAATGAGCAATATGTTATTCGCACATCACACATATTCATGCACAGACATACACATACTCGGTACGATACAATTACAAAGACTCTAATTACCAAAAACAATTACAAAAACACTAATTAGATTTCTATTTATATACATAGAAACATAAGTAAATATTTTCGGATATGTGTATTGGGGTCAGTGTTGCCAATTTAGCACTTTTATTGCTAGATTCAGCACTTTTTAAACTCGTTTAGCACCAACAAAATTGATCTAGCACCTAGCACTTTTTTTAGCATTTTTAATTTGTTCCAATATTTTTTCAACATTTTTAGTATCATTCCAAAAAAAATTGCAGTTTCTCGATTTCACATTGAAGTTTCCGTATGTTTCACATGGTTGATTTGATTTTCCAATGTTTTTTCTAGTGAGCGGAGCAGTATAGTCGCACAGAGCTATCCATATGATACATTACGTAACTACCACAAGTCTTAAATTTTCTGCGAAACTAATTTCCGTGTCGGTGAAATATCGGTGTCGGTGTTGTAATAATTATCAGAGTATAACAAGTAAAAAACTATGTGAACGGCCGAACTTTTTATAACTTTTATAACTATATAATAAATTACAGCCAGCTCGATTGGAAAATGTGTCCAAAATTCCCAAAATACCGAATATTGGGGGTACCGTTATATGGGGGCTAGACCAATACTAAGACTGATAACAATAACAAACATCCAAGGGGTACTAAGAATGTCTGACAGATCATTATCAAAGCAGCCATGTTTTTTCGTTGATTAGATTTCCCGTATTTATTGGTGTTCGGGATATAAAAGTGCGTTTAGAAAAAAATCTTTTTTTGTATTATTTCTCTAAATATCATCCGTTCAAAACCGATAGATGACGCACTTCAACAAAACCGGAACTTTGTGCAAAATTGTATATCTATAATCTACTGCGGTAATGGTAATACTTAATACTATTAGAATAGATAGACCCCTGTAAATATTTACGTAAAGCTCCACACCTTCTAGAATCTGCTCTTCTAGAATAAATGTAAAGAGCATATAATGTAAATTTTGTATTTTTTCAAACAAAAGTCTGGGTCAATTTGACTTGCCCAATATGCTTGTTCATTAGCAATACAATACACAATAAGTGTCTTCACTGGCCAGAACCGGATATGCAGAATATCGTGACAATTGTTTCACAGCTATGACCTTTACTTTGTTTACAAATATTAATGATCATACGGATAGTCACATACATCTATATCGACTCAGCTATCCAGGATATAACGATCCGTATACCAACATGTAAGTCCAGGACCAATATTTCGTTACAAACTATTGAAGTACAAACACTTGCAATACCCTTACATTTAAATTTTAAGAAATATAGATCTCATTATAAACAATTATTAATTTTCTTAAATTCATTTTTAGCACTTTTTTCTGACACTTTTCTAAAATTTTTAGCATTTTTTAGCATATTTTTCAATAAAATCAAGCATTTTTTCGCAATCAAGTTTTGGCAACACTGATTGGGGTGGTCATTTGTGAATAGTTAGGACACCTATTATAATGAGCATAGCACATTGATTGAACGTTGATAGAATATCGAAAAGACCATTTCCTTAAAAAATTGCTCAGAATTTTTAAGATCCTAACCGCCAAATCGTCTCAGTACACTATGAGTGATGTTAGACTCCACATTTGTAGCAAATTGAAGTAAATATAAGGTGAATATAGCAATTAAACCTTGCGCAGGCATGTGGAAGGTTTCTGTTGATAATCCTAACCTACTGTTCACTATATTGTAGATTTCATTAATAAAGATAATGAAGAAATTATAAAATATATTCATTAAAGACGACCACAAACGAACAGTGGTCTCTGTGAAAATCATCACCGAAATGTATTGGGATCTGTAAACCGGTTTGTGTAAGCACAGATCTGGTATGTATATTTTCCACAAAGGAAGTCTTTTATACTTTGATAACCCCAAATACTAAATTAAGACGAGTTCGACTGGAAAATAAGTCAGCGTTCTTTGTGTAGGTAATATTTTAAAGTACCTCTATAAAAACCTGCGAGGAGGTAATTTAACCATCAAGATTCCCAAATCATTATAAATCGCGTATATGATATTTTATAAATGTGAAGTTAGACGGTTTAAACAAAAAACAGTAAGGAAAGTAGTAAAGTCGGACTGAACCGACTATATGATACCTTTCACCACTTTTGATATACAGTGAACTATGTATAATGTGAACACTCAAACTGACATTAGAGTATTGAACTAATCGGGGAATTAGCGGTAATTAGTTCACATTATCGAGAGATCAAGGTATTCTAACATTCTGAGCATTGATTAATATACTTGCTATCCTCAAATTAAACATAAAGGTCTAAATAACTAAATAAATATGATTTCCAAAAAATATAATGCTAAACCAAAATATTATAACTTAATAGGCTTAACAAACACCTCGACTTGAACCACTGTTCACTCTGACTTGAACAACCAGAGGTATGCAACAAATAATTCACAATTCTATGAATTATGTTAGGCTTTGTATGTATGTCACATAACCAATTATTGGTATGTATCGTGTACGTGAACTTATGTTTGTGGTCGCCTATATAAATGTATACTTGGCAACCTTGCCTAGGTAACCCAAAATACAGCCATATGTTGTAAATGACACATTCCGTAAATTAGTCTTTAGTCAGTTCATTATTCGACCATGGGAGTGATAGCGGTGGAGGTGGCGGCGATATCATTATGTAACATGTTTAGTGTCGCCAACAAAAATATTCGAGTAGAGGATGAACTTAACGAGACCATGATGTGGTTTCCGTGTATTTAAAATTTCATAACAAAGGTAACATACAAGCACATTTAATCACTCACTGACATCCACATTATAGTTTACAAATTGGCATGAGTGAATGATGATTTCGATGTTTTTATATGTAGGGAGATTTTCAGGTACCTATTTAATTGCTATGGAATTTCCATGATTCAAAACTTGATATTACAGAAACTTCATTTGCTTCAAAATTTGACTAATTATTTGGGATGAAGGGGATGTATGGAACATGTTTTTTATGATGGCGACAAACATTTAAAAGCTTCATAAAAGAGAGACTATTTCATTCGGATCTGCTGTCGCTAGTCGTCAAACAAAGACTAACAGTCTATGTTGTGAGTAAACAAAAATTAAAAAAACAAACTTATTGATTTGTTTTCAATATGTATGTATGAATGGCCGATTGTGCTGGCCATTATATTTATATAGTTGCAATGCATTTTGCCATCCGCATAACGAAATATTCAAATGTATGTGGAATGACAAATTAACCTAAGTGTTAAGTAAAATATAAATACAAGGTTCAGTAACTGAGGCTAAGCTATACAATTCAATTTATCGAGGCTTGATGTAATTCTTCGCTAGCTATAAAAGAAAAATTCGTCAAAAAATATATTTTTTTGGTTTTTATTAAATTATTGTCCTTTTCTATGATATATAAATATCATAAAGCCAATTTTGCATTTCAGCTAAACCCAGCGGTATACATTTGCATGTGGTTAGTCATGAATACAACACATACGAAATCTGTCGAGGGTGATTCAGTCTATAAATCACCATCATCCGTGGTACCATTTGTAAAACTTGGAATTGCACTAACACTTGATCACTTAGTGACATACGCACAGACACACACATGTATACACATACAAAAAACATAACAATGTTAAAAAAATTATATACGATGTCCAGCGTGACAGTTTATAACTCCACTTCTATAGTGTCAAAATACTAGCCGAAATACTGAAAATACCAAATTTAAGTCATATTGGTTGGAAATTTCATCTATGGCGTAGGAGAATATATAAAAATAATTTTTTGCGCACAATTTGTTTACTATGATATGGCCGACTATATGATACCCTTCACCACTTTGGGTACATACAGATAAATAGATAGAATAGACATATCATCTTTGGGGGGCCATTGAAATGGAATCGGACGAAACTAACTGTGTGAAGTATAAGATATTTTAACCAAATTAAAAAAAAAAACCATACCATTCTGAAATTTACGAAAAAATTAATGTCAATCATTTGTATGAAATCAAATAACATTTTTTTGGTGATATATCGAACGAAAGTATATATGGGAGCTATATCTAAACCTGAACAGATTTCAAAAAAAAAAAAATAATAAACAAAACCCATACATCAATCTGGACCTAATTCAGTACGCTGTGTAAAATTTTGACTCAATCTGTCGGTTATTGGTATGGTGCTCCATTTACATAAAATCGGACAAAACAATATATATGGAGCCATATCTAAAACTGAACCGATTCCAAAAAAACTTCGTATACATCTGGACCTAATTCAGTACTGTGTGCAAAATATTATCTCAATCGGACGAATATTGGGAGTTTGATACACTATTTACATAAAGTCGGACGAAACTATATATTGGACCTATATCTAAATTTGAACCGATTTTCTCCATTTTCAACAGGGTTCGTCCTTTGGTCAAATAATTGATTTGCGCTAAATTTCATCCAAATCGGATCCCCAAGGAACTGAAATTCTACATCTCCTGGGCGGCATATAGATCGTAATGTATACGGATGGTTGTACGATTATGTCGTGGGGTCTCATTATCGACGAGATATGTGAAATATTAAATGTAGTGCAGTTTTTCCATCTGATGAATAAGAGAATTTTCGCAGTGAAGTTTCGACTGAACATAATTGTCGATGGTGCACAGATTCCGACCACAAACTACTCCAAAATCTTGGGGATAGTGCTTACCGGCAGTTCCTGAGGTGCTGGAATACGCAATAGAAGAAGAATATTCAAATATGTCGGAATGTCGCCCTGAGAGCTGTGACAGAATGTCTCCTTTTGACAACAATAACCATTTATATGCGGAGGCGAAGGTATTATTCGTACATCGACACAACAGGATATTGACAATACAATACCTGCTTGGATGCAATCTCTAGAACCATCTATACATGGATGGCCTAGATGGTTCCCCCTCTTAGGCACGTATGGAGAGACCAAGAAGGTTTATCGAGCATGAATAAATATCATTCACACCGAAGCAAACCCACGTAAACGCAGTACTTGAAGGTAACCCACCAACTATAGTAGTAAGAAAATAGCGCTACGAAAAAAAACAAGAGTAGTTTTTGTCCGATTAATATCACGTTGGTGCAGCCGCCTCTATTCGAATTGGGTCCAAATTGACAG
>NW_026880934.1:0-33446 GCF_032173495.1 Musca vetustissima | reverse complement strand
ATAGAAAATCCCAGAAGGGTTTGGGACCCTTCGAAATTTTCTATAGAAAATCCCAGAAGGGTTTGGGACCCTTCGAAATTTTCTTTAGAAAATCCCAGAAGGGTTTGGGACCCTTCGAAATTTTCTATAGAAAATCCCAGAAGGGTTTGGGACCCTTCGAAATTTTCTATAGAAAATCCCAGAAGGGTTTGGGACCCTTCGAAATTTTCTATAGAAAATCCCAGAAGGGTTTGGGACCCTTCGAAATTTTCTATAGAAAATCCCAGAAGGGTTTGGGACCCTTCGAAATTTTCTATAGACCCTTCGAAATTTTCTATAGAAAATCCCAGAAGGGTTTGGGACCCTTCGAAATTTTCTATAGAAAATCCCAGAAGGGTTTGGGACCCTTCGAAATTTTCTATAGAAAATCCCAGAAGGGTTTGGGACCCTTCGAAATTTTCTATAGAAAATCCCAGAAGGGTTTGGGACCCTTCGAAATTTTCTATAGAAAATCCCAGAAGGGTTTGGGACCCTTCGAAATTTTCTATAGAAAATCCCAGAAGGGTTTGGGACCCTTCGAAATTTTCTATAGAAAATCCCAGAAGGGTTTGGGACCCTTCGAAATTTTCTATAGAAAATCCCAGAAGGGTTTGGGACCCTTTGGGACCCTTCGAAATTTTCTATAGAAAATCCCAGAAGGGTTTGGGACCCTTCGAAATTTTCTATAGAAAATCCCAGAAGGGTTTGGGACCCTTCGAAATTTTTCTATAGAACATTCCAGAAAAATATAGAAGCGGAAATATGTTATACGGCTTAACCTTACTTCTCATAAATATCCATTTATTCATCCCACAATTGTTGAAAATAGAAAACCATTCTCCACACCAATAAAACCTCCATGGAAGATAAAGTAAGTGAATGTATTTTTATACTTTTTTTGTTATAAAAAGAAATCTCATTTCAGATTTTTAGCCTTTAGCTATTTTAGAAATATGCCTTGAATGCGCTTGAAAGGCTTTTCATAAAAATAAACAAAGCATTTTCCTTTCATATTTTTTTCAGTTTACTGTTTTTTTTTTGTCCCGAAACGAAAACGAATCAACTAACCAACAATGGTAACAAAAGGAGATCGCCAACAGGAAGAAAGGTGAGCAAATACCAAATACCGTTACTTAGTAGGAAGTTGGAATGTAGGAGAAAGAAAATATGAAAACCGGAAAATAAAAACATTGAAACAATTTATATTGTGCGGTGAAGTTAGATGTGTGTGTGTGTGTGAGTATTTGTCTTGTTAATATAACCGTAGTGAAACCTCACAATTTTCTGTGAAAGTAAGAAAACACACACACTTTTCTTTAGACAATAGCAAAATAAACAAAATTCAGGAAGAATTCCATAAAAAAGGAAAATTGAACATTTTTTGTTGTAAAAGAAAATGTAATAATTTTCATTCTTAGAAAAATTTGAAACTTTGTGGCAAATCTGGGTCATAATTTGCAGGCAGCAAAGGATTGAAGTAAATACTTATATTTATATATTTCAAACTTAAGGAGAAAAAAATCATGATGGTATACTCAAACGGATAGAAACTTTTGAGGAGGATATTTTCCAATGATTGGGAAATACCAGAGTTTGAAGAATATTGGATCGCTTTTTACACAAAGTATAAAGTCATGACCTTCAATGTAAGATGAGGTGTATATTAAATATGCCAAAACCGTTTGTCACACCAAATATTTGTCGGAGGTCCCTTATGGTATATATTATTGATCAGAAAAAAATATATTTTCCTTCTGTCTGTATGTTGAAATCGCGTTAGAACTCACAATATTTAAGTTTGAGCTTGGAAATTCGAAATATATTTTTGGCATTCCTGTATTTTGAAGGTTTTATTCAGCTTGTCCCAAATGATGCCGTTATGATTAGACATTGAAAGTTCTTGGATGATGACTTTATGCAGTAAATTTGGAAAATATTTTAATTTTTTTTTAATTTTGACACAACCACCTAACTATGGCTTTGCCACATTTTAGCAATACGAAGTGGCTGTAATGTGTGATAGACCGACATAGAAACAATAATTATGGACCTCTCCCCTTTCCTTTTGCCTTTAACAAACATATGTACATTCTACCCTGAACCATGATGTAGTGATGGTAATAAAATCAAATTGTGGCCCTGTTTCTTATCAACACCTCTTATCAATAGATGGCGTTCATCTCAGGGGTTGGTCTGATTATGGATGTCGTTTTATAGAACAATATCAGAGCGCCATCTATTGAGACGTAACAGCTCCCTTACAGGAAAAAAATGTTTCTTCAGAATTGTCATCCACAGGCTGTAACTTTCCAACCAAATGCTCTACTATAATATTTTGGGACAGATATTTGTCTTCCTTATAGAAGCGGACAATTCTATTTCGTAAAAATATTTAAGGTGACAATTTCAAAACAAATCTTATTTACTTAGCTGGCTAGTGACAGAAATTCCGTTCCATAAGCCGATCTTAAAAAAGAATTCCAGGCGCGTCGGTCTTTTGCACAGTTTTTCCAATTTCGAAGACCACGTTAGGCAATGTTGTCTTCGTTGTCTTCGTGGGCTTCCCCTTCTGCGTAAACCATCAGTTGGCTCGCTTTTATATGCTTTTTGTGCTGGGGCATCCTTATCCATTCTCACAACATGACATAGCCAATGTAGTCACTGCAACTCGATACGTCTGACAATGCTGATGTCGGAGAATAGATGGACAATTCATGGTTAATTCGACGGCGATATTCACCGTCAACTCAGATCGGCCCATAGATCTTTCGGAGACTTCTTTCCCTCAAACACTCCAAGAGCTGCCTCATCTGCTTGCGTAAATACCCATGCTTCAGATCCATATAACAGCACGGGTAGTATCAGTATCTTGTAGAGTGTGAGTTTGTTCTGGCGGGAGGTGGCCTTGTTTCTAAACAGCTATCTTAGACCATAGTAACATCTATTGGCCAACACAATCCTTCTCGAAGACTACTTCGAAGCTGTGGTTCTCAAGTTCCCCAGTTAGTCCGAAACTACTGGACGTCTTGCCACCATTATGTCGACGTCATCGACAAAGGCGAGTAACATGTGTTGTTTGGTGTACAGAGTGTCATTTCTGTTCACATTTACCTCTCGTATGACCGTTTCCAGCAGGATGTTAAAAAGGCCACACGACAAACTGTCACCTTATCTGAATTTTCGTTCGGTATTAAAGGGCTCCGATAGGTCCTTTCCGACTTTATCTACTGATCCTGTGCCAAATAAAGTTATCCTGCATAGCCGTATTAATTTTGCAGGAATGACGAACACAGACATGACTTTAAACACCTCTGAACGGATCTGCCACTAAGTTTCCTTTTTTATATCTACAGGAGGATGTGCCTGCACCAAAGCCGTGTTTTACCCGTTGGTAGAATTTACGGACTTCATTCTGACTCCTGTACATCTCGATTTGATCACGTTCACGTTTTTCTTGTTCTTTCTTCTTTTTTCTGAAAATACGTTTCTCCTCTCTCCTTTTCTCCCGATAGTTCTCCATCGCATTAGGTGTTGCTACTGTCCGCAGGGTTGCCCTATCCGTTGCGTTTTTTATATCAGTAGCATTACGATCGTACCACGGATTTCTTGATGGTGGTCTTTGGTGCCCAAGTGTTGCTTTTGCTGCAGTTTGTACGGAGTGGGCAATTCATTGCCATTGTGCTTCTACATTATTATCTGGACAAAGGGGTGATTTCGTAAAGCAGTTGGGTAAGTTGAGCGGAATAGGCCTCCGCTATCTGTTGAGTTTATTACTTTTCGACGTCAAATTTCCGTGTTACTTTAGGTCCCACCTTTGTTGTTACATTAAGATGGGTGCGTACCTTGGCTGCCATAAAGTAATGGTCCGAATCGATATTCGCTCCCCGGATCAATCGGACGTCTAAAACACTGGATGAATGTCTTCCGTCTATCACAACATGATAGATTTGATTTCTCGTTTTCGATCGGGAGAAATCCAAGTGGCCTTGTGTATATCGAGATGCTTGAATCTGGTGCTGCAGCTACCACGTTTTTTGCTGCCGCGAAGTCAATCAATCTCATGCCGTTGTCTGATGTTTCTTCATGGAAGGAATTTTCCAACGGTTGGCCAAAAATATTTTCCCTTCCGATTTTTCCATTAAAATCTCCTAGCAGAATTTTAATGTTATGGCCAGGGCAACGATCATATGCTGTTTCTAGGCGCTTGTAAAATATGTCTTTAGTCTGTTCATCTATATCTTCGGTCGGAGCAAGGGCGCAAATGAGACTGATTTAGAAGAACTTCGCTTTTATACGGATTATAGCAATTCCCTCATCTACTGGCGTGTATCTGGAGACGAGGTTTCTTTTTCTTCTCTTCACCAAAATCCGCAGCCAAATTTATGTCTCATTTCATGGCAGCTATAATACAGGCAGCTATAATCCATCGCATTTCGTGTAAGGCAATAATATCGGCTTTGTACTTCTTGAGTACAGCCTGTTCTGTACAACGTGCCCACATTACAAGTGCAGATTCGCAGATCGTGGTCCTTTATACGTTTGCGGGGGTCGTCAACATAAGGGGGTTTGGTTTTCTTTTGCATTGCTTTTTCATAGTGGCTTGGGTTTTCCGAGGGTGGGCAACTAACCCGACGCCTCAACCCATTTTTTATAGTTCTTATGGAAGAAATCGCGGCACATATTAGCTCACTATTTGTGATGAAAATAGCTCCCCAGGTGGCACCGCGGGGAGGTCAGTGTCCACAATTGAAATGACAGGCGGACCAAGATACGCCTGGTCTTCTCCATGTTAAAGCCACCCAAAAAAAAAACATAGGATGTTTCGGGGATGAAATATATGTTAATTTTGTATGTTTCTAGTCGCTCTAGACGCCACAGTTATAAGCCGAACAACATAAATTTTCTATGGAGAAGACGATCTGACCAACTAATTCGATTGGCTGTTATGATATGGTCAATATTTATCGAATCAAAAGATACCGCAAAGGATCTGTTGACATCTAATAGGTCAAGAGAGTGCAAATATCACGAAATATAGATCCGCAGAAACATAAAGCTCTGTAGTACTTATTTATGGTATAATAGGGTCGTTCTCGTCTGACCTTATTGCTACATAAATATGAAATGTTGTATGTGAACACATTTTTTAACCCTACGGTCAATAACCGGGTACATTTGTACCTTTTTTTGAATAAAAATGCTGTAAAATTTTTAATAATGGAGATATTTGGATCAAATTTTGAGGAATCATTCTTGAGGTATTTTCACACATAATCGAAGAAAAAAATTATAAATATTTTCCATATATATAATTTTTACAATTTTTTAAAGTTATTACCTACGTAGATCAATAACCGTGGTACATTTGTACCCATCCAGAGATAGCTCGGTAACTCATTAAACAATTGGATTATCGTGAGGTTTTTTTTTTTTAAATTAGTCTATACGGATCTGGTTTAGATGTAGGAACTCAAAATTATACATACATTAAAATAATATATATTTAAATCCATGCTTAAATGATAATCTATCTAAAACAATCATAGTAAATTCGTTATAGCTTTCGAATGGGTTAAGCCTTTTTAGTTTTTTTTTTATTGGGATCTTATTTAGGTGTTCCTCAACCCCTCTGCAAATTTTTGTGACCCTAGACAACATAGGGCCATCAGGGCGACTCGTGGAAGTCAGAAACTACCTTGGTTTTCCTTTGGTATACAGGGACAAAAACAACGATTATTGTCCGTAATTTTCCAATTATTCTTCATATTGGACCTGAAACTTTTTTTATAATCTAATTAGTCTGATTTATTACAATCCTAAATTGGCGTACATATATTAACTATCATTAAATAACGTTTTAAAGTATTAAATAATGTTAAAAATGCGCCAATCGCAATCTCAAATCTCATAAAATGTGAATAATTGGCAATAATAATTGTTTTAGTCCCTGTATACCAAAGGAAAACCAAGGTAGTTTCTGACTTTCACGAGTCGCCCTGATGGCCGCATGTTGTCTACGGCCACAAAAATTTGCAGAGGCGTTGGGGAACACCTAAATAAGATTACAATAAAAAAATAACTAAAAAAGCTTAACCCATTCGAAAGCTATAACGAATTTACTATGATTGTTTTAGATAGATTATCATTTAAGCATGGATTTAAATATATATTATTTTAATGATATATATAATTTTGAGTTCCTACATCTAGACCAGATCCGCATAGACTCATTTAAAACAAAAAACCTCAAGATAGTCCAATTTTTTAATGAGTTACCGAGCTATCTTTGGATGGGTACAAATGTACCACGGTTATTGATCTACGTATACTTTTTTGGTTATTGACCGTAGGGTTAAACAATATCACCCACCATAGTTTGCTGAAATCGCTATTGAGCTCACAAAATTTAAGATAGAGCTTTGAAATATTGATCTTTGTTTCGTAGTGGATGTCTTGCGGACGTTTTGGGCACCTGCCTAATGTTGGTAATTAACTATAGTTGTATGTTTGGGTTCCAAAATGATGAATATAGGGATAGTTCCCATGTAACCGTACACCCCATTAATTGATACTTTGGGGACTTTGTCAACCGTATCGGCTCTCATTTGATATATTGCCTTCTTATTGGCTGTCAGATCAAACAACAATATAGATATCGGAAAAATGTATAGAACATATTATTTCCAAATCCAGCCTGTTGTCGTGGTTGTCAATCAATTCTTCCAAAAACACCTTCAGTAGCACCTAGTATAGCATCAGGAATTTCTTCTTAATATTTAATTCAATAAAGAACAGAGTACTGCAACTATATCAAATACAATTCTAATTTTATGCACTACAAGGTAAAATATGTTCAAATAATAGTAATTTACTCGACAGAAAGAAATGAAAGAAAAAAACATATTTCAGCAATATCCATATATCATTGGGTCCTTTCAGTTGATTTATAGGCATTTGCATGACCTACAAGGCAATTTTTTTCATATAGCATTACGTCCAGCAATATTTATATATTTTTATGTGCAAGTGCAGATGTACGTGTGTGTATGTGTGTTTGCTTAAACTTTTGCTTAAATATGTTTCAAGGATCTGACAAGCTGCAAATTTTCTTTTTCCTTAAAAAAAAATATTTCTTCTTCTTTAGCACCACCGCCACCACACACACAAAAAAGCAAGAGTAATGTATGAAAGAATTCCAACCGAAAAGAAACCCCCCTGCAACAGCAACAACAAAATTAAAGAAAACCAAAAGCAAACCTTTGACTCTTGCATCTGGCGCTGGCATTATGGAAGGAAATAATTCATTTCATATCTAAGATTCTGTGGAACATTCCTTAAACAAAATCTTATTCTCTCGTGTTGGATTTATCTACATTTCATATACAGTGTGGCAATGATTATCTTTGACTTACAACACGAAGAAAAAGAAGAAGCAAAAGAAAAATTCATTTTTACTTTTCAGGGCAGCAGCAGCATCAAGAAAACTAACCTCAAAACTCATAACTCTTATCAAGAATTTATGAACTGAGCAAATGTGGCAATTGTTGTTGTGATTTTCATTTCTTTATGTTTTTCCTTTGCTGATTTTTTTATTTCTTTGCTTCTGCACATTATTTCTATGGTATTTATTTTTCTATTTTTTTTTTTTTTTTTTTTTTGTGGATGAAATATATATTTTTGTGGTAAATTTAAAGTACAAATTACAAGTCATCCATCTTCATGTTTTACGACATCATTTACCGGCAACACAATATCGACTCGAGGCTATATATTTCACAGCAGTGGTTATTGCAATATCGTAGACAGACAGCGGATGTATGATATTAACCACAAACGCAATTTCCAATATATTATACATAAAAATAATAATAATGTAGTCGATAGATGGATATATTGATGGACATTTTAAGTAACCGGATATTTAAATGTGTCTACAGAAATATTTATGTGTTTTGGCGTGCCACACGAAATTGTGAGTTTTATATTTCTTAGGAATGTGTTTATTTTTGTTTTCATGTTAATATTCAAAATTTCTAATCAAAAAAAAAAAAGTAAAAACGTCATTAAGTTCGGACGGGCCGAACTTTTTTTACTTACTTACTTAGCTGGCTTGTTACAGAACTGTTGTTCCATAAGCCGAGCTTAAAAAAAGATTTCCAAGCGCATTAGTCTTGTGCACAAATGCACCAATTTGGAAGACCATGTTCCAAGATGTTGTTTTCGACTTCGTCTTTCCATCTAATTCGTGGCCTTCAGGTTCTACGGGAACCATCTGTAGGCTCGTTTTTATATGCCTTTTGAGCTGGGGCATTTTCATTCATCCGCACAACATGGCCTAGCCACTGTAGTCGCTGCAGCTCAATACGACTGACTATGTCGATGTCCGCGTATAAATTTTAAAGCTCGTGGTTCATTCGACGCCGATAATCACCGTCGACGCAGACCGGCCCGTAGATCTTTCGGAGAATTTTTCTTTCAAGCACCCCAAGAGCTGACTCATCTGCTTGCGCAAGTACCCATGCTTCTGATCCATATAATAGCACGGGTAGTATCAACGTCTTGTAAAGTGTGAGTTTGTTCTGGCGGGAGGTGGCCTTGTTTCTAAACTGTTTACTTAGACCATCGTAGCATCTGTTGGCCACCACAATCCTTCTCCGAATTTCAATACTGACGTCATTCGTTTTATTTATGGCGATAACAAGGTATATAAAGTCTTTAACTACCTCGAAGCTGTAGTTGTCATGTTCCACCGTTAGTCCGAATCTACTGGACGTCTTGCGCGTTGATACCAACACCTTGGTCTTCTCGCCGTTTAGTGCCAGACCCACTTTGGCAGACTCCTTTACAGTTCGATCGGAAGGAAAATGCGCCTAAAGTCTTAAAATATAGCAGATGTTTGGGAGCTATACTAAAAAGTAAACTGACATTATTAATTTTTGGTAGGAATTTATGGCGGTACCAAGATATATAAAGTCTTTAACTACCTCGAAGCTGTAGTTGTCATGTTCCACCGTTGGTCCGAGTCTACTGGACGTCTTGCGCGTTGATACCAACACCTTGGTCTTCTCGCCGTTTAGTGCCAGACCCACTTTGGCAGACTCCTTTACAGTCCGATCGGAAGGAAAATGCGTCTTAAAATATAGCAGATATTTGGGAGCTATACTAAAAAGTAAACTGACATTGGTAATTTTTGGTAGGAGGATTTAACACTGACCACGAGAACCCAAAGAAATCACATTATAGCCAAATCAGTACCGTATAATAACTGGTGGTATATTATATGGAGGCTACCAAGAAAGTTGGGGTAATTTTTGGTAGAGAAATCAATAAGTAAACCAGTAGGGAAAGTAGTAAAGTCGGACTGGGTCGACTATATGATACCCTTCACCACTTTGGGTATATTGTACATATGTACCCTTACAATTGCATGTCACTGTTACCACGAATAAACATGCTCATGTCTTTCTACAACCTATGATACATTTAATTGCATTCGGGCAGATTTAGAGTCGTCTGCGTACCATGGAACAAATTTATGGAAAACGATGTATACCAAAATTGATACACGATATTCGGTATGTCGTGCTGTGAAAAATTTATCTCATATGGAAGCTATGGCTGCATCCGCACCAATTTCAACAAAACGCAATAACGTCATTATAGTATCAATTTGATACGTTGTGCCAAAATTCGTGTTAATCGGACGAACATTAGGAGTTTGGTGCATCATTTTGTAAAATCGGCGAATATGTATGTATATACAGATTTCAATAGGGCTCCCTATTGAAATCTGAACCGATTTTCCCGAAACTTACCACCCATCACTCTTGACTTCATTCAGTACGCTATGCCAAATTTCGTGCAAATCCAAGAATATATAGGGACTTTGGTGCACCATTTACCTAAAATCGGATGAAAATATATATGGGAGCTATATCTAAATCTGAACCGATTTTCATGAAACTTAGCACACATTATTATAGACGCACTGCAGTATGATATGCCAAATTTCGTACAAATCGCAAGACATATAGGGTCTTTGATGCACCAATTATCTTAAATCGGATGAAAATATATATGGGAGCTATATATCTAAATCTGAACCGATTCACGAAACTTTGCACATATCATTCTAGACTTAATTTAGTACGCTCTGCCAAATTTCGTGCAAATCGAAAGATATATGGGGACTTTTGTACACCATTTTCCTTAAATCGGAGGAAGATATATATGGGAACTATATTTAAATCTGAACCGATTTTCACGCAACTTTGCACACATCATTCTAGACATTATTCATTACGCTGTGCCAAATTTCGTGTACATCGAAAGATATATAGGGACTTTGGTACACCATTTACCTTAAATCGGACAAAAAGATATATGGGAGCTAAATGAATCTGGACCGATTTTCTCCAAATTTTGCACACATTATTCTAGACTCAAGTCAGTACGCTATGCCAAATTTCGTGCAAAGGGTTTTAGTACACCATTTACATGAAATCGGACGAAATCTGAACCGATTTTTCACAATTTCAATCCTTGGGCCAAATAGACTAGGTGTGCCAAATTTCATCCAATTCGGATCATAAATGCGACCTGTACTTTGTTTACAATTTAATATGGACAGACAGACGGACGGACGAACATGCATAAATCAAGTTAGAAAGTGATTCTATGCATATTCTCATGTTTCTATCTCGTTTCCTTTTGCCTGTTACAAACATATGCACAAAGACATAATACCCTGTACCACAGTGTGGTGAAGGGTTTACAAATATAGTCCTTGAAAATTATCTGTCAAAAATCCACCATAATCCTTGTAAAAAATGCCTGTTAAAAATCCAATCAAAAAATCCATAGTCATTGAAAAAGTATCTGTCAAAAACCCACGATTGTCCTTGAAAAAGTATGTGTCAAAAATCCATGATAGTCCTTGAAAAAATATCTGTCAACAATTCACGCCAATATAAGTTCAATGAAAAATAATTTTTAAAAAATCCACGATAGTCTTGAAAAATATTTGTCAAAAGTCTTCCAAAGAGTATCTGTCAGAAATCCACGACAGTCCTTAATTTTTTTTAAATCCACGATAGTCCTTGAAAAAAATATTTTTTTAAAAAATTCACAATACAATGAGATAAAAAACTGCAATAAAGTCAAACGCCACCATTTTTACATTCTTTTTAATTTTAATGAATGAAAGCAAAAATGTCGGAAATAGCGTAAAATTTTATGATAAGTTTAGATTTGTTCGAATTGGTCACCTTTTGCGCGAATTGTGGCCTTCAAACGCTGCCCGATTGTTGCTCTGCAGTATTTTCTCCCACTCCCGGCGAAGCGCTTGCTTGAGGTGATCGACACTTTGGTATTTTTTTAGTGCCAACCTTGCTTTCCAAAATACTCCAGACACAATAGTCCAACTGATTGGTATCAGGAGATGTTGGTAGCCATTGTGCGCTGGAAATGAAACGAGGAACCACATTTTGTAACCATTCTTGGGTGGCGCGTCCACCATCGCACTCAGGATGGTCCGGTTGGAATGTTCAAGGTCTGCGGCCAAAATGTTTGCGTACCCAAGGCTTTAATACACCCTCCAGAATATTTTCGCGATAATATTCAGCATTTATTCTGATGATATTCGATTAATACGAGCGAAGAGCTACCATCGGCTGTTAATGCAGCCCACACCATCACCATGGCCGGAGCATGAGTTTTGATGGTCAACCGATGGTTCGCATTTTCAGCTGACCTCTTTGGCAAGTAAACACGATCAATTTGTTTGTTTACAAACTGCTGGACAAAGAATGTTTTCTCATCGAAGAAATTCGGCAGTTCACCACTTTCGCCCATGCTCTTTTCAGTCTATTTTCTTTCTGTTCCATCATGAAAAACTTTTTTCTAGAAAATTCTTACCACAATGCTTTTGTACGCTTGTAAACAATTTAATGAGCTGTCACTGGAAAAATTTTAACAGCTTTCGGACGAGTGGCTTAGAAATTACAGCAGTCTTAAGTTGGTTGCAGTTTTTCATCTCACCCTGTATATGTCAAAAATCCAAATTACGATAGTCCTTGAAAAAGTATCTGTAAAAATCCACGATAGTAGTAAAGTCGGACTTCGCCGACTATATGATACCCTTCACCACTTTGGGTATATTCTACGGACGTCGCATTTTCGAAGGAACATTAATATGAAATTGAACGAACTTAAATATACGATGTTTATCTATAAGTAAACCGACTAACATCAATCCCAACACATCCCTAGCTATGGGACTTTAGTGTCCCCTTCACTTAAAATAGGACAAAAGTACATATAAGAGCTATATGGAAATCTGAACCGATTTTCACGAATCTTAGCAAACATCACTAATTCAGTACACTTTGCAAAATTTCGTGCAAAACGAAAGATATATAGGGACTTTGGTGCACCATTTACATTAAATCGGTCTAAAATATATATGGGAGCCATATATAAATCTGAGCCGATTTTCACGAAACTTGGCACACATTATTATAGTCTGAATTCAGTACGCTATGCCAAATTTCGTGCAAATCGAAAGATATGTAGGGAAAATCGGAAGAAAACGAAATATATATGGGAGCTATATCTAAATCTGAACTGATTTTCCCCATTTCAATAGGATTCGTTCGAATCAAAAATGCGAACATGGACAGAAGGACGGACATGCATAAATCGACTTAGAAAGTGATTCTATATATTTGCCTGTTACAAAAAAAACCGCACCTGTTACAGGTTTTTGAAATCCTCGTCTGTATTAGGTCCTTGATTTTTTTAATCCCCACGCCTCTGGTTGAACCATATGATACGTTTCAATTACAAATAGACCCGTTTTTCTGTTGGCGCGATGGCTACCTTTTAAATGAATAGAACAATTGACAAAGTTAATCCCTTCGATAGTTATTGTGCTCACAGCCAGTCAGGCATATTTTCGAATAGGTTCTTTTAAATCGACTCCAAAGTGTCCGATATGGGTTTGGTCTTTAAATCGATATTTTGATATTATCGCATTACAGCATGAGATAAAATTAACCTCATCGTATGGGGTGGGACATTTCCTTATGGCCTGAAAGCCTTTGAATATTATATGAACAACCAAGAAGGACAAATTCACCATAGGTCAAGTTTTTGAATTATGGTCTGATGAATAATTTCAAAGCACAAAAATTATATCTCTAATGAGGAATATATTTGTAAAACACGTCATCCTTCTATGTCGAGTCCTTGAACGACCTTTTGTCTTTATTATCTTGAACTAAATGCAGCAAGATACAATTTTAGCTCCAAATATTCTACAAACATGACATTCATAGGGTTCTCATGGACGAGAAATCGATACTTGAGTGTCCCTTTCCATTTTTTCCCGAGCCTTGCGCATATACATGCACTACTACTCGTAGAATGTTTGATATTGAAAATGGGATATATCGATACCTCGTATAACGGTAGACCACCCCCTCCAAACATAGTAGTTATATAACGATTTTCAACATTCTAAGCTGTGATTTCGTGTTCTTACAGGGTGGAAAACTTCATGCCAAAAATTGGCAATGTAGGTCCATGTTTTTGAGATTTAGACATAGCTCCTCCGACAGTTGTCTCCTATACATGATATCATGTATGTGTTATGTTTTCACCTAAGTGGTCGCCTTTTTCATGAAGACAGTGTTTGAAATTATGGAAAACATATAAACTAAATGGCATATGTAAACAATTACCCCACTGAACGATAACGGTTCATCTATAATAACCGGATATTGGTGCAACCCACCACTACACTATGCACGATGTGTGTTTAGGTATAGAGTATAACAATATTTTGGTTTATTCCTATAAATGTGGTATACCTTGACATATAAAAAAGATTGATTTCTTTTAATACACGCAAAAAATTCTAAGAAGAATAAAAAGTAGAAGATGTCGGAAAAAAACACAAAATATTCACCTATAAATAACCATTGAACATGTATTTGTAAATACAACACAAACACAAATACAACATTAAACAAAAATACACGCACACCCTTGACAGCAATTTCACTCGCTCGCTCAATCACTCACGTACTTTCACTTTGTGCAAACGTAGCATTTGCGTGTTAGTGTTAGGATTTCGTGTGATTGTACGTGTACGTGTCAGTGTGGTGGTTGCGTGACGGCTCTAAGGGGCGAGAGACTGAGTGCCAGCGATCCATCCATCAAGCCGGTTTTTTTTATGACTATGAAAACCTGTTAATTCTATGAAATATTTATTTTTATTACACGAAATGCGTTTTTTGTGTATCCTTCGATATTTAGTAGTCATAAATCGAATCGAATTGGATGGGATTGAATGATGGTTATGGTATGGCAAAATAAATGGAGATGGATGGAATGGGACACCTTAAGAATATCTAAATTATAAGGTAATAATAAATTTTAACTTTATGAAAAGTTGAATACATATTTTTCTTTGCTGTTTATAGGCAATAAACGTCTATTGACTGTAAATATTGTATGGGTAACTTTGAAGAACTGATTTGTTCAATCGAAAAGGTGAACGTGATTATAATTAATGATAATGTTAACCATAATTAATATCATAATTAATCATCTTTTTTTATTATACACAAGACAAAGACATTTTCAAAGGGGCATTCTTCTATAAAGGTGGCAAATTTTTGAAACAAGCCCTACGAAATAGTACGAACCAAATTAGCTTCCACAATCAAGATGAACGGTAAATAAATCAAAAAATCTTTAATATAAATAATTGGGGATTTTTTACGATGAGTATTCTTATGGACTAAAAAGCGTACCCGAACTGAATGTACAATTCCCAATTTTTTATTAAAATATACTATACCGTAGCGGATGAAGACTGGCTTTGCAATATGTCAAAACTAGTTAAAATAGCAAATGTGAAGTGTTTGGTATCGGTACTGACTAGGGTTTAGGGTCGGGAATTCCCGTCCCGGGTATTCCCGTGATTTCCCGAATTTTTTTAACATCGATATTCCCGGGATTTCCCGATAGTATTTCCCAGGAAATTGCATTTCTAAATAAATATTAATACGGAATTAATGAGGCATAAACAGAATGTATCCGTTGATCCATCCGTCGTATTATTCGTTATCGATAAAAACTACAAGGGGAGATTTTGATGTGTGTATAAGAGGAAGATGCTCACCGATTTATATAATAGACAGGTTCGAAATTCGCAGAATGATTGAAGAAAAACTGCTGGAATTATGTTTTGAAAACCACATTGTAGCAACTGTTCAAGATAGGGCGAATGTCATGTGACCGACGTGACTAAAAATTTATATCTAACTTAAAGTTTTTAGAAAACCCAGATAGTTTGGGGAATACAGATGTGCCAAAAAAGACGTAAAGGTGTATACAGAATAATTTAGGGTTTCAATGAAGTGGAATCTGGTCATCTAGTGATGATGAAGATACTCCAAAGGTATACATGTTTTGAAAAAATTATTAAAATGGTTGCAAGTCAACCCCTATAAGATCACAGTAGTTTTTTTTTTAAGAAATAAGTCTTATATAAAGTGAGTAAAAGTCCATATAACGTGGGAGAATATTTTCAATTGCTAGACATTTTGACATCAACATAAGAAATATTATATCAAGCAAACTCTTAAATCCACAAATTAAAAATTCTTCATATGTTTGTTAATGTGTACAATTGGTTCCTTGCCAACAACTTAGAAAACTAAGAGAACTGATGAGGATTTGTGGCGAAATCCGAAACTATAGTCTTCTCTGCCTTTCCCGAAAGTAATCAATGTGACCATAACCCACTTTAAAAATAACCAGTGAGCGGAGCAGTATAGTCGGACGGGGCCGACCATACGATACCCTACACAAACTTCCTTGAAAATCTAACTTTCTGTGGTTCTATATTCTGAGATTGGGCAATATGTCGCGATCCTTGCACACTTTTGACTGTCTATAGATCAGCAAATGTTACTAATAATCAGTACAGCCCCTCTAATTACTTGTCCGGATTCCCTTCACCGTGGGTTGTGTTGTAATATTCGGAGTTCGAGTCGAAAAGTACAAATAATTAAGTTTTCGGTCCACTTCATCCGAAAAATTATTATTTGATCATCACCTAATATTTTAGGCGTTGTCCTTGACCATAACTGGAACCTCATGAAACATTTCAAAGCGATCAGTGCTATATTTATGAATACGTAAGCACCTGTACATATTTAAGTGTAACTCCCACATCCGAGTACCTACGACAATACAATTGGTATCAATTTACAGGTCAACCACTCCTCTTGGATATACTATCAACTTTTTGGGTCTATGTGGTAAATATATACGCTATAGTATACACATTTTATCATTTTTCACACAAAAGTTAGGGTCCATTTGACCCGCTAAATACTGAACGATCTTTTTCAAAACAGGTATGCTTATTCTTTGGCCCAATCCCCTTCTCCATGCAAAAATTCGCGGTGTTTGGGCCATAATTGCAGCCTCTGGAGCGACCAGAAAAACCGACAAAAATAAAGTTTTTGGTCCATTTCATCCCCTAAATATTAACCGATCTTTCCCAAAACAACAAACAACAAACAATATGGGTATTCATTGGCCAGAACCCATCCTACATGCAAAATTTCGTGAAGATTGGTCCATAACTGTGGCCGGTATCGTGTTTACAAATTATAATGGACAGACGGACGGAAGGACACACATGTCTAGATCGACTCAGCTAGTCGAGATATGACGATCGGTATACTTAAAGGTGGGTCTAGGACCAATATTTCGCGGCGTTACAAACTTTTGGGGCTGCACAAAGCTATAATACCCTGACAACATAGTTGTGTAGGGTATAAAAATATTTTCAAAATTTTTAATAATTGACAAATGAAGGCTTAAAGGAATGATACGCTACCAATTTTCGCCTAAAATATCTCAAAATAACAACTACGACGTGGTGTAATCATAAAGCTCGATACTAATTTCGTGGAAATGTAAATATGCTTCATAATATTTTCTCGTAAATTTTTCGCCGTTTTCGATTTTTTCTCACCTTTTAAACCTTCCCTGAAGCTCCACGAACATTTTAAGACTAAGATATGAAAAATCCGTTCAGCCGTTCTCGAGTTTTAGCGAGACTAACGAACAGCAATTCATTTTTATATATATAGATACCATACTGCAGCGCATGAAGGTGGAAAGTGTGGCTTTGCAATGTAATGTTGCAATAGTTAAAATAGCGAATGTGAAGTGTTTAGTATCGGTACTGACTAACCACTGATCACTATAAATACAAAGTTACTGCCAATTCGCTTGAAGCTTGGTAAAAAAAAAAATATATTGCACAAGGGGCACCTGAACATATATCTAATATATCTAAATCTGAACCAATTTCGACAAAATTGTATGCACGTCACTGTAGGTCCAAATTGGGTACGCTTTATAACATTTAGTCTCAGTTGGACAAATATTGGGACTTTGATGCATTGTTTAAGGCGGTCACCACCAATCTTGGTTTGAACTGTCGGTGATTTTTATAAGGGCTGATCAATGAATGTGTATTACATTAAAGATTTGTAATTGGGTTTGGGGAAAAATAAATCCATTATTTTTTCGGCAGATGGCTGTACTGACATATTTCTCGTAATATATCGATCAAACAATTTCAGATTTTTGCTCGTGGGAAGGGTGGCAATTCGCAGTAAAATAAATATTTTGCTGTTTTTTGTTTGAAGCATTCAGTAGTGAGTTAGAGGGTGTTAAAAATGGAAGTGAACAAAAAGAAAATTCGGTACATTTTACAGTTTTTCTTTGACAAAAGCCGGAAATGCAAGCCAAACGGCTAAAATTGTGAATGGTGTTTTTGGTTCCGATACTGTAACAGCCAATTAAGTGCAATTTAGGTTTCGTAGATTCCGTTCAGGAATTTTTGATGTTAAATATGCACCTCGCCAAGGTAGGCCTAGCGTCGAAAATGTCGATAAAATAGGTGAAATGTTCGAAGTTGCCCGGCATGTTAGCAGTCGTAACATCGCCCAGGAGCTAAAAATCGACAATAAAACTATTTTAAAACATGTACAATTGACCAGAAACAATCTTTATCTATGTGTGAACCGACTAACATCAATCCGTACATATATTGTGAAACCTATGATAAGTTTCATTTCATTCGGGAAGATTTAGAGTCGTTTGCGTACAATAATAGCCTAGACAGACGACAGCCTTAATTTGCATTAAAAAATTCTTAATTTGAATTAATTTTTAACCCTGACAGACGAGAGTTTCTGCATTTACAAAACAGTTTTTTGTTTCAAAACCATTGTTTGTCTGTGTGTAGGAAGACAATTTTGGGATTTGTTTCGAATATTTTTCGGGATAACGTCTTTATGAAATGGATACATGGCATACATGAAGAATAGCAGTTATGACGTTAGCAATACAGTTCCCAATTTGAAAGAATGTTGAAATTTGCCTTTATTTATAATTTTTATTTTTATAAACGTAAACAAATTTGACAACAATTAATTGATTTTCGACAGCATTGCCATATTGAAATTTGTTAATTCAGTATAAATTCAGTTTGATTTTGTGCATTAAAAATGAGGATAATGTACAAGTTAATTTTAATTAAGGCTGTTAATGCAAATTAAGGCTGTCGTCTGTCTAGGCTATAAGACACATTTGTGTAAATCGATTTATAGCACACTTGATACACGCTATTCGGTATGCCGCACTGTTCAAAATGTCTGCATCTGCACCAATTTCAACAAAACGTAATAACGTTATTCTAGTCTCAATTTGATACGTTGTACAAACATTCGTGTCAAACGGACAAACATTAGGAGTTTGGTGCAGCATTTACCTAAAATCGGGTCAAATTTTATATGGGAGCTATATCTAAATCTGAACCAATCTTCACGAAACTTAGCACACATCATTCTAGGCTCTATATAGGGTCTTTGGTGCTCCATTTACGTAAAATCGGATGCAATTATATATGGGAGCTATGTCCAAATCTGAACCAATTTTCACGAAACTTAACACGCATAGTCTAGGCTGAATTCAGTACGATGTGCCAAATTTCATGCAAATCGGAAGATTTATAGGGACTTTGGTGCACCATTTACCTTAAATCGGACGAAAATATATATATGGGAGCTATATCTAAATCTGAACCGATTTTCACGAAACTTTGCACACATCTGTCTAGACTTAATTTAGTGCACTATGCCAAATTTCGTGCAAATTGAAAGATATATAGGCACTATGGTGCAACATTTACCTTAAATCGGACGAAAATATATATGGGAGCTATATCTAAATCTGAACCAATTTATACGAAACTTTGCACAAATCAGTCTAGAAATCAGAACGCTGTGCCAAATTTCGTGCAAATCGGAAGACTTTTAGGGATTTTGGTGCACCATTTACCTTAAATCGGACGAAAATATATATGGGAGCTATATCTAAATCAAAGCCGATTTTTCCCAATTTCAATAGGGGTTTGACCCTTGGGCCAAATAAGTAACCTATGCCAATTTTCTTTGTTTACAATTTAACATGGACAGACAGACAAACGGATGGACATGTGTAAATCGACTCAGAAAGTGATTCTATGCATATCCTCAAAAGGAACCATGTGTCTATCTCGTTTCCTTTTGCCTGTTACAAACATATGCACAAAGACATAAAACCCTGTACCACAGTGTGGTGAAGGGTATAAAAATTGGTATCTAGGGAGGATTGTGAAAATTGACTACTAGGATTTGTCGCAAATATAGAGCAGGACTTCTAAGGTAACTTCGTAATTCCTCTCCTAAAATGGCAACAGATCATACAACAAAACGGTGCATATTTGGCAAAAATCGGACATTCGGAAGTCCTATAGTTCATATAAAAATAATGGATCTCTTTTTCCCGAACCTAATATATATAACTTGTAGGATGTTGGATATCGAAAATGGGATATATCGGTCCACGTTATGCAAGATTGGTTTACAAAGGTTTTCCAAGGTTATAATGTAACTTAGTGAGCACCACAAATCAGAACTTTCTATACCCTTCTACATAGGCATACTGACAGTTATTTATATCGATGGTGCCTAGTGGGTTACCATATAAATATTTGTTCACTAATTTGTTATACTTCCTAGACAAATTAAATCCGATATATATTAATCCACTGGTAACGGTATTATACTGCCTAGACATCCGATATAATGAGTAATGCGCGAGATTGTTGTAAAGAGAATTTTTTTCAAAGTTTGAAACCCTCAGCAGCACCCACCCTGTGGACATTTTCTCATTTATTCACTAGTTGTACATTGTTCTTTAGACCAAAGTCTTCCAGCATCCGTTCTATCGTGATTAAGCTGTACCGACTTCCAAGAAAGGGAGTTGCCTTTTGCTATTAAGGAAACGCTTGTGGAGGAAAGGAAATGCTATTAAGGAAACGCTTCTTGGCGTGTTAAAGTCATAAATTGTAGAGTTAACAGTTTAATGGGGTCCCTTCATTGCAGCAGGCTATCATCGATCACTGCAAATCAGAGCTCATATCGTCAGTGCTTCCTGGCAACCTTCATATAAAATGGCGTATCCTTACAAGTTGTTGCTGCCATCGTTCAAACAGTTCGTGTAGTCCTTTTGGGATTCCCGGCCTTTACAGAATATTCCGAAGCAGAACTCGCCTTCTGGATACTTTAATCATTATTATTATTCAGTCTCCTGTAACTTTGGATACTTACTTACTTAGCTGGCTTGTTACAGAACGGTTGTTCCATAAGACGAGCTTAAAAAAGATTTCCAAGCGCGTCGGTCTTGTGTGCAAGTCCACCAATTTGGAAGACCACGTTCCAAGATGTTGTTTTCTACTTGGTCTTTCCATATAAGTCGTGGCCTTCCCCTTCTACGGGAACCATCAGTAGGCTCATCATTGTAACTTTGAATATGGCCAGTTTTCTCGGTACTTCTTCCGCTGGTAGGCTATATTATTTGTTCCCGTGTTAGCATTCTCTCATCTTCCGGACACCTAATCCACTTCGCTTCAGAGAAATTACAGAAAAGTAAAGTTTAACCCTCTGGTCGTTAGTCTGACATTAAATGTTGTATCTCCCGTTTATACTGGCCAGATTCCCTCTTTGCGCCCCAGATTGCTGGTTCTTTCACGTCGCGAGCTTACCAATGTCCTTGCTTACTTCTATCAGCATCTTACCGACCTCTTCACTCTACCGGCATTTAAATACGGTTATTTTGTATTGGTATGGTATTTGAATCGCGAATTTTTGTTCTAGTTCCTGACTGCTTGGGAATGTTGGGTCAACATTGATTTTTTTCGGTGGTTCTTAGATTCATTTAGACCACAGCTTAATACAACCACCTCTGTTGGAGATGATTTTCCACAAAGCGGGATGTCGATGAGCCTTGAATCGTGGGCAAATCAAACCACCCGTCCGTACTGAATTGTACTGCACTTCAACTTCATTTTTTGTTTTAAAGGAACATCCCCGTAGTAAGATTTGGTTCGTGAGGACACTGTCCTAAAGGAGATTGATAAAATTACAGCTAATTCGGTTGAAAAATTTCCTAAAAATACTGTAGTAAATATCAAATTACAACTAGGAATAATTTTGAAGCTGATGTGAAGCTATCGGGATAAGTATTTATATGAATCGCATAAAAACAACGGAAAATATTGATGATGGAAAAACAGACACAAAACTCATACTTTGGAGTGTATCCGTACTGAAGGAGTGGACCGGTGGGTCCCAGCTTCCTACTTTAATTAGGTTTGAGAGAAATATTATAGGAGTGGGTTGATATTTAACATCATTGACCTTTGAACTAAGTTTGGTTTATTCCCTTCTACAGGGCATTTGTAAATCGACGTAAGGTGAGTAAGAGAGTTGACAGTCTCATTTTATAGTTCTTTTATCGATCCCTTCTATCGGACCCAGCCATTAGTTTAGGAACCAATAAAGAGTACAAAAAAAGTACATCATGTTAAGGCGGCGATGGAATAAAACATAGAAGAACAGCATAACGATTTTCCCAGCCTTCATACAGTGTGATATCGTAAATAGTGCTAAAGCCGCCAGAAGATTTCCCCTAACAATCCCATCCACGATGTTAAAAAAAGCTCAAGTTTAATGTACTGTTTTCCATTAGTTAAATTTGTGCTCCAATTTTGCAGCAAATAAACAAATTTAACAAAGATCTACACCATCAATTTTTTCACAACACCTTTAAAACTTTCACCTTCAGCATATTTCTGCAATAAACCCCAAAATCCAACAGTCTTGGCAAATGGCGTTTCTAAATTCCATTCACAAACAAAATGTGTTCACTTGCCACATTGCACCACCACCTAACGAGAACGAGCCAGCATTTTATCTATCCAGATAACTGCAATGGTAAATCGAACTTTTGATGTCATGCATTTTTAAATAATGGGTCATTCGCAATATGCCTGGCCTGAACTGTTCTGGCTGCTTTTTTATGGCTTTTTATTCTTATCGGAGGCTTTCTTTCTTACTTTTGGCTCACCAAACAAAAACCGAAAGGTGATACCATGCAAAATATCCAATTTCAATGTGAATGAAAGTGGGGTGGAGAGAGGGAAGATGGAAGGGTGTATGTCTGGCAGTAAAGGATGTAACATTTACATGTATTTTTTATAATGCCATTTAAGAAACTGTTGGCGTGTTTGAGAGGCACCGAATAATACTTTCATGCATATACATCCCGAGGTACCCCGTACCCCGTACCATTTCCATGTCCATTTCCATACCTTCATACATTAACAATGATGATGGTAATGGGTAAGTTGATAGTGATGCCGATATTGGTCACATGCCATGGTGAAGGTAGAAAATGTTATTTGGCGCCCCGTTTTATATGCATGTATGTGTTCGATGTCAATATAAAACTGACATTTAAATGTTGTTTCGGTTGGCTGTTATTTTTTGTTGCTTCCGTACTTCAGTTGTTGTTGCTGCTGCTGTTTTTGTTCATCTTCCATTTGAGTTGTAACATAAATTTATATTTAAGTGCTAATGTATCAGAATATGTGATGTGATCGCATGCGTTTGTGTGTGTCGATGTGAGTATTGTACACCTTTGCCTCTGAGCGAAAATGTGTTAATCTGCTACGTTACGAGGTTCGATTGAGGTAAAGGTAATAACGAGTGAAAGGGAATTTCTTTTGAAATAAGTGAATTGAGTAAAAAAGAGGATTTTTACAGTCATATAAAAAGACTATATAAACCGAATGTCAAATGAAATGGAAATGCTTTAAGAATTTCCAATTTCATTCGCTTTGTGGGCGAAATGGAAAAGGAATCGTGTGAACTCTTTCAAAAGTAACTTTCAGAAGCAATTTTTCTTAAAATATATAAAAATTGCGGTAAAAATAAATGGAATACATTACGGCTGCGTTTTATTAAGCTAACCTGACATACCTTAAGCAACTACAACTGCCGCCTAAATCCCGAACTAGATCAAGTTTTTGAGTTTTTAATAAAACTATGTCAAAAAATCGAGCTGGTGTGGAAAAAATCATTGTGGGGATGAATATTTTTTGTCTTTTGAAATTATCATCTTTTAATGCCAAATACTTATTTTCTTGAACTCTAAAATAAATACCACAACTTTAGATTTTATTCTACAAAAGACGGCCCGAACTGGAATTATATGAATATCGATCGGCCGGGCCTAATTATGGATAACCTTCACCATAGGTACGCTGACAGTTAATTCACATAAAATTTCCGACCTCAACTGGCTAAAAACTCCGATATATTTAAAAAAATGGGTGGGATCTTTATATAGGGGATATTAAACACAAATGAATCAATGTAAAAATTTTTTCCAGTGATATCAAAGACTCTACTAGAGACGGGAAGTACTAACTTGCAGCAAATTTTTAAGATTAATTTTCCAAATTCTACACCACACAAATAACTATATTTTACTTTCATGTTTTGTACTACAATGGATAACTGGCGAGATTATAGTATATAGGTTCTATACCAAAATTAGACATATACAGATGATTTGTCTATACCTATGTCGTAAATCATTACGCACACGAAATATGAATTTCAGCAAATTTAAATGGGGATTTCTTTTCTTAAATCTCAAAACTCTACAATCCTCAAAATACTGATATTTAAAGGACATAACAACATAAGGGTATATCAAAAAGGGGACCAATATTGAATAGCTCTGGCAGGAAATACCGAAAATCGAGAGGTAACAACTAAATGTGAACCGAAACTTTTAGTTTTGTACCTCGATACCTTCCTCACGCTTAACATTTGAAATACCGATAATATGGATGAACCAAAACGGGTATTAATATTGATAATATTGGGTAGTAATATTTGACAGTCAAAATTACAAGGACGAACCCTATTAAAATTGGAACAAATCGGTTTAGATTTAGATATAGATCTCATGTATATTTTCCTCCGATTTTAGGTAAATAGTGCACCAAAGTCCCTATCTTCGATTTGCACGAAATGTTGTCTTAGCGAACTGATTTAAGGCTAGAATGATGTGTGCTCAGTTTCCTGAACTGATAGCGAACTGATTTAAGTCTAGAATGATGTGTGCTAAGTTTCCTGAAATTCAGATCAGATTTCGATATACCTCTCACGTAAATCCACATATATTATTCCAATTTTACATAAATTGTGCACCAAACTACTAATGTTTGTCCGATTAACACGAAATTTTGACAACGCAACAAATTAAGAATTTAATGATTGTGTTTAATGAAAATTGGTGCATATTCAGCCATAGCTCCCAAATGTATTTCGAAGGGGTGTCTGATTGAGATTAAATTTTTAACAGCGTGGCGTACCGAATATCGTGTATCAATTTTGCTAAATCGTTTTCAATAAATTTGCAGACCATGTCTAAATCTGTCCGAATGAAATTAAATTTAGCCTAGTTTGCAAAAAGGTTCAGATTTCGATATACCTCTCACGTAAACCCAACATTGACATTCCAATTTTAATAAATGGTGCACAACATACCCAAAGTGCCGATTAATGCGAAATTTTGACAACGCATCAAATTGAGAATTAAATGATTGATTTTAATTAAAATTGGTGCATATGCAGCCATAGCTTCCATATGTATTTCGAAGGGGTGTCTGATTGAGATTAAATTTTTAACAGCGCGTCGTACCGAATAGCGTGTATTAATCTTTAGAGGACCATTGAAATGGAATGGGGCGAAACTAAATGTGTGATCTACATAGGTATTTGAACCAATTAAAAAATCCATGCACATACCATTCCAAAATCTATGAAAAATTGTGTGTCAATCGGATTATTTTGTGTACCATTTGTATGAAATCAAGCAAAATATAGCATGTATATGGAGCTGCATGTAAATCTGGACCTATTTGAGCATCCGTGGCATATACCATTTGGTATGCTGCAGCACAGAGCGCTGTCCACAATTTCATCTCGTGTATATGGAACAGACATAGGCCCCTCGGTACACCATTTACCAAAAATCGGACGAAACTATATATGGGAGCTCTATCTAAATATGAATCGATTTTCACAAATCGTCGTATACATTAATATGGAACTATTTTAATACGCTCTGCAAAATGTTTGTCTATAAAACAGACGTAGGCCCCTCGGTGCACCAAATATATAAGGGAGCTATATTTAAATCTTAACCGAGTTTTTTCCATTTCAATAGGGTTCGTCCTGGAGCTATATAAGTGACCTTTGCCAAATTTCATCCAAACGGATCATAAATGCGACCTGTACTTTGCTCAAAAATTAATGGACGGACTGACGGTCGGGCGGATGGACAGACATGCGTAAATCGACTTATAAACATGACTATGCATTTTCTCAAAAGGAACCATTTGCATAGGCCTGTTAAAAACATATGCACAAAGACATAATACCCTGTACCACAGTGTGGTATTATATTTCGCATTTTGAAATCCGCTACATGTTTTGTATCTTATAAAATTAATTTTAAGCAAAATATTAACCATTTAGCAGAGTATCCCTATCTCCGAACTTAATTTCTGTTTGGATGAAATATTAATGACTGCAAAGTTCAGATCAAGTCGGTTACTTTCATCAAGACTGATTGAAAATTATGTAAAACGGATTTGGTTAAAAAAAAATTTCAGATCTGAAAGCATTATTTCGACGAGGCACATTATTGCCGCAGCAAGGTGTATATATCCTCATTAGTGCATATATACCCTCATTATCTAGGCTAATTTTTGTAGTTTACCCTACGTTGGACCACGTTGCGTATGACATATGCACACAGTTTATGACAATACGTATACGATATGAGTAACACATCATTATACCTTCCAACATACGGTGGTGCGTGTATGTTTGCCATTCCGTTTGCAAGACTTCGAAATATTTAACGAAGTCCGCTTCCAAAAACGATAGCTCCCATAAAACGGCAACTACAAAATTTCTTACTACCGAAAATAAATATTAGCCATATATAACGGCACCTGCAAAATTTGCAGGTTTTAAGGTCCATTTCTTCCTCTAAATAGCATATGATAGCCGAAAAATATTTTCTTGACCTTACAAATAACCAGAACTTCATGTCCAATTTCAAATTGATCAGCGCGACATTTCCGCTTTGTTGTGTGATAATGGTAATATTGAACATTATCAAAATAGGTACGCTATACGTATAACACCCACATCAGAGTATTTACAACAGCATATCAATTTAAAGGTCAGCTATTTCATGAATATACTGTCTTTTTCGGTCTATGACCTTCAGGAGTAAATTCAGACGCTATAAAATGCTTATTATGTCCTTTTTAACACCAAAGTCGGGGTCCATTTCACCCGCTAAATATTGATCGATTATCATGAAAAGAGCAATGCTTTTTCTTTGATCAGATCCTTTTCTGGTGTAAAGTTTATTGATGTTCGGTTCACATTTGTGGCCTCTAGGATCAAATTTTATTGAACTGTTTTTCAACAGTTCATGATAATGCGTATACGACACAATTAACACTTTTATGTGATCTATAAGTAATAATAGGCTATTACAATAGTGATTCGTTAAATCTCGAAATTGTTTAAACGGGGCTATATAACATTTACCGAAACATTCCACACATTTAAATATGAAAA
This sequence comes from Musca vetustissima, assembly GCF_032173495.1. Taxonomy (NCBI): domain Eukaryota; kingdom Metazoa; phylum Arthropoda; class Insecta; order Diptera; family Muscidae; genus Musca; species Musca vetustissima. The sequence continues at coordinate 6,270 of NW_026880934.1, read as the reverse complement.
CCAGTGAGCGGAGCAGTATAGTCGGACGGGGCCGACCATATGATACCTTCCAAGAATGGACAATATTTCTTGCCATGACATATATTTCGAATTATGTTTTATTTCATAATATCCAATTTTTTTCATTTTACACAGAAAGGTCTTGGTTGATTTGACCCGCTGAATAGTGACAGATCATTACAAAAGTCCATCAAATTAGTTGGCCAGATTCATTCTCCAGTATAATATTCTGCTTATAATTGTGGCATATAGATCGACTTGAAAAAAACACAATAACAATAAGTTTCGGTCCACTTCATCCCAAAATTATTATCTGATCATCACCGTAAATTATAGGCGTTGTCCTTGACCATAACCAGAACGTCATGGAAATTTTAAAAGCGATCAGCGCTATATTTCCGCTCTATAGTGTGGTAATGGGTTACTAAATAATACCTGAATACGTAAACACCTGTAAATATTTATGTGTAACTCTCATAAAGGAACACATACGACAATATAGTTGATATCAATCTAAAGGCCAACAACTCCTCTTGGATATACTATCAATTTCTCGGGTCTATGTCCTTCAGGAGTAAATATATATGCCATAGAATACAAATTTTGTAATTTTTCACACAAACGTATAGATCCATTTGACCAGCTAAATATTGACCGATCTTGATCAAAACAGACATGCTTATTCTTTGGCCCGATCCCCTTCTCCTTGCAAAAATACGCGATCTTTGGACCATAATTGCGGCCTATGGAGCGACCAGAAAATCAGACAATAATAAAGTTTTTGGTCCATTTCATCACCTGAATATTAACTGATCTTTTCCAAAAACAATAGGGGTCTTAATTGGGCAGAACCCATCCTACATGCAAAATTTCGTGAAGATTGGTCCATAACTGTAGCTTGTATCGTGTTTACAAATTATAATAGACAGACGGACGGACGGGCACACATGTCTAGATCGACTCAGCTAGTCGAAATATGACGATCGGTATACGTAAAGATGTGTCTAGAACAAATATTTCGCGGCGTTACAAACTCTTGGGGCTGCACAAACCTATAATACCCTGACAACATAGTTGTGTAGGGTATAAAAAGTATTTTTTTTGTTTCTACCTAAAATTATTTGATCAACCTACATATTTCCGCAAAAAATATATATCCGCAAGGAAATAAGCCACTATGTTAGTTTGATATAACACAAAAGTGATTGTATGCGATGTTATATGTATATATGTATACATATATGACTTGTTTATGCGGTTTATTTCATTTTATGTTTTTTCCCCAGTTTATGTGTGCTTTTTTTATATCTCTTCACAGGATATTTGTGCATTTTTGTGGCAACATGTAAAATCCATTTATTTTGACATTAAACACATAAATCTAAATTTGATATGTTTGTCGTTTACATTTTGTTCAATCTCATTGCCATAAAGTTATTTAAAATATGTCGATGTTCAAAACATACATACATAGTTTTTTATGTTGTCTATGTCTCTCATACATCAAAATTTCTTGACAATCAGCATTTCTATTTTAGTTTATGGTTATAAAAAAAAATATATGATGCTCAGACACACACCCTCAACAAATGTTTTTTTTTTTCACCCAAAAAAATGTGAATAGAAAACCAATGACAAATATCAACTCAAATAAATAAATGAATGATGAGAAATTGTTTATTTCTTATTTTTTGCCTACTTTAACTATTTGACATTTTCTGTTTTTTTCCAAATGTCATTATCGGAAATGTCTCTGAGGTTTTTGCTTTTGGTTCTTAAACAAACATTGGTAACATGTGTGTGGATGTGTGTGCTCTCGGTCGTTTGAAGATATTTCCAAGTATTGTTGACAAACCACAAACGGAGAAGAAAATTAGAATTCAAGTATTTTTTCTAACTTTTGTATTATTTCACTTAAAACCACAAGAGTCATAACGAAAAACTCTCCAGCATATGTGTGTGAAGTAGAGGAATGGATTCAAAAACATTTTAAATTATTTTTTAATTTAAATTTTGAATAATAGTAATTTAAGGCGGTAATGCCCCTATGTTACTGATTTGTATACGCATTTTTTAAGCGGTGAATCCATATATTTATACCCTTCGCCACAGTGTGGTACAGGGTATTATGTTTTTGTGCATATGTTTGTAACAGGCAAAAATAACCGAGATAGACCCATGGTTCCTTTTGCGAATATGCATAGAATCACTTTCTGAGTCGATTTATGCATTTCCGTCCGTCTGTCCGTCCGTCCGTTCATATATTTTTGTTAACAAAGTACAGGTCGCATTTATGATCCGATTTGGATGAAATTTGGTACAGGTCACTTAATTGGCCCAAGGACGAACCCCATTGAAATTGGGTAAAATCAGTTCAGATTTAGATTTAGCTCCCATATATATTTTCGTCCGATTTAAGGTAAATGGTGTACCAAAGTCCCTATATATCTTTCGATTTGCACGAAATTTGGCATAGAGTACTAAATTGGGTCCAGAATGATGTGTGCCAAGTTTCGAGAAAATCGGTTTAGATTTAGATATAGCTCCCATATATATTTTCGTCCGATTTAAGGTAAAAGGTGCACCAAAGTCCCTATATATCTTTCGATTTGCACGAAATTTGGCATAAAGTACGGAATTGGGTCCGGAATGATGTGTGCCAAGTTTCAAGAAAATCGGTTCAGATTTAGTTATAGCTCCCATATATAGTTTCGTCCGATTTAGGGACCCAAGTCCATATATATCTTTCGATTTGCACGAAATTTGGCATAGAGTACTGAATTGGGTCCAGAATGATGTGTGTCAAGTTTCGAGAAAATCGGTTTAGATTTAGATATAGCTCCCATATATATTTTCGTCCGATTTAAGGTAAAAGGTGCACCAAAGTCCCTATATACCTTTCGATTTGCATGAAATTTGGCATAAAGTACGGAATTGGGTCCGGAATGATGTGTGCCAAGTTTCGAGAAAATCGGTTCAGATTTAGATATAGCTCCCATATATATTTTCGTCCGATTTAAGGTAAAAGGTGCACCAAAGTCCCTATACATCTTTCGATTTGCACGAAATTTGGCATAGAGTACTGAATTAGGTCCAGAATGATGTGTGCCAAGTATCGAGAAAATCGGTTCAGATTCAGAAAGTCCATATATATCTTTCGATTTGCACGGAATTTGGCATAAATTGGGCCCAGAATGATGTGTGCCAGGTATCGAGAAAATCGGTTCAGATTTAGATATAGCTCCCATATATAGTTTCGTCCGATTTAAGGTAAATGGTGCACCAAAGTCCCATATATCTTTCGATTTGCACAAAATTTGGCCTCGAGTACTGTATTATATCCGGAATGATGTGTGCCATGTTTCGAGAAAATCGGTTCAGATTTAGATATAGCTCCCATATATATTTTAGTCCGATTTTATGTAAATGGTCCACCAAAGTCCCAATAAATCTTTCGATTTGCACGAAATTTGGCACAGCGTAATGAGTTACTTCTATTATGATGTGTGTTAAGTTTAGTGAAAATCGTCTGTTAGAATTCACCTGTTGAATATACCCAAAGTGGTGAAGGGTATCCGTCCGACGGCTCCGTCCGACTTTACATTTTCCTTTCTGGTAAGAAAATTGTCAATATAATAATAATCAATAATAAGTTCAATTTAATCCCCCTTAAATACAATAAACTCCTTCCATAATTTCCTTTCGTCGGTATCTTCAGTTTTTGGAAAGGGAAAGTCAGTGCGGTCCAATACCCAACATTATTCCAATTGGTACGAAATTTTGCAAAAAGTACCGAATTAGTTCCGAATAAATTGTATTAAATTTAAATTAAACTTAGAAGTACCTTTTGTCCATCCCCAAAGTGGTGATGAACATTTATTTAGATTTAGATAGACAAATGTGCCCCTAACTATAATTATTTCTTTTCATAGTGTTTAATACAATTTTTAAATAATTTCCATAATTTGAATCCCTTTAAAATTTTGAACATTCCCACAAGAACTGTTCATTTATTTTGTCAAACCATTTCAAGCTCAGAAAATATATTTAATTCGATTTTTTCGAGCTAACAAAGAAATCATTTATTTGTGCTGTCATTTAAGGTTATTTTGCGGTACCACTTTTTCAATGGAATTTACTCCCCTGCCGCACACACAACAGAACCCTGTGACAATTTTCTGAAAATCATAGACCAAGAAAAATATATATTTGTTTCACTACAAACCCCATGCGAAATTCGATATTCACATTGTGGTAAACGATTGTGGATATATATGTATTTATATGCATATATGTATGCGATTGTATGTTGAGTAGGAATGCCTAGTGACTGAATGCTGAATGTTATTGATGATTCTTTTGTTGATTTCTGGGTTTCTTCTTTTGTTATTGATTGATTACATATTTCCGAACAAGAACAACAATAAAAATATGGAAAATCGAGAAGAAAATAGCAGGAAAGCTAAATCGATCGGAGGATATTATTTTGGGGAATATCATGTGTGAAATTATTATTTGAAATTTAAAATAGGTTTTAAATAAAGTAATAAAAAGAAGAAAAGAAAGTTTTTTAGGAATGGGGAACCTGTGCAGTTTAGGGTAGCTACATATAAAAGAAATGGGTGTGTGTGAATAAAAATGAAGACGTCATTTAATATCAAAATATAAAAATTAGAATGGGCAATTGGTCAGAGTATCGATTGCCAAATAGGCAATATATCTGTTTCTAAAAATTGATAATTTACCGATAGTTTCGCACTCCACTTCATTGATTTATATCGTGACTTGTTTTGATCCCAAATGAAAGAAATGAAATCAATCAATTAAATCTCCTACAAATAACGGGTCAGCATTTAAAAAATATAACATACGTATTTCTCCGATGCAGTGGCTAAGAGATATTTTTCTGATAAAATCATCATCATAGTAATCAACTGTTAAATAACACTAGTAAGCAAACCAGCTATTTAATTCCCTATAAAATCGTTGTGACCTTGAACCCACCAAAGAGCAGTCATGAACCAATTTCGGGCCGATAAAATTGTCCGTGCTTTATATACCCTTCACCACTCTGTGGTACAGGGTATTATGTCTTTGTGCATATGTTATTAACAGGCAAAAGGAAACGAGATAGACACATGGTTCCTTTTGAGAATATGCATAGAATCACTTTCTGAGTCGATTTATGCATGTCCGTCCGTCCGTCTGTCTGTCGATGTTAGATTGTAAACAAAGTACAGGTCGCATTTATAATCCGAATTGGATGAAATTTGGCCCAGGGCATTTATTTGGCTCAAGGACGAACCCTATTGATATTGGGAATAATCGGTTCAGATTTTGATATAGTTCCCATATATATTTTCGTCCGATTTAAGGTAAACGGTCCATATATATCTTTCGATTTGCACGAAATTTGGTACAGCGTAATGATGTGTGCAAAGTTTCGTGAAAATCGGTTCAGATTTGGATATAGCTCGCATATATATTTTCGTCCGATTTAAGGTAAATGGAGTACCAAAGTCCCTATATATCGTTCGATTTGCACGAAATTTGGCATAAAGTACTGAATTGAGCCTAGAAGTATGTCTGCCAAGTTTAGTGAAAATCGGTTCAGATTTGGTGGATATAGCTCCCATATATAGTTTCGACCGATTTCATGGTGCACCAAAGTCCACATATATCTATCGATTTGCACGAAATTTGTGATAGCGTATTGAATTGATGCTGGGATGATGTGTGCTGAATTTGAGATATATATATATATATATATATATATTTAATTTAATGTAAATAATGTACCAACGTTTTTATGTTGGACCAAGGAACCAAAATATGACTGATAAGAACAAAACGTACTAAAATTAGTATAACCTAACAATTTAGTATAACGACAAGTTTCATTGAAATCGGTTCAAATTTAAATATAGGTTCCATATATATTTTCGTCCGATTTTAAGTAAATCGTGCGTCAAACTCCTCATGTTTGTCAGATTGACATCAAATTTTGCACAACGTACAGAATTGAGAATAGAAAACGGAGTTGCGTTTTCTAGAAGTACAGACATAGCCCACGGGATGACCTATTGATATCTGTTTGAAGTCGATTTACACACTTTTGTCCCATTGTAACAAACGAATGATATGTTTATGAATAGATCAAGTTCGTTTAACATTTAGATAAATATCAACAATTTTTTTCCTCCAATTTTATTATAATAGTCCTGATTAATATACCCATAGTGGTGAAGGGTATCATATAGTCGGCCTCGT